>NC_137073.1:112171552-112335225 GCF_951640355.1 Cnephaeus nilssonii | reverse complement strand
GGCAGCAGGGAGAAACCGGGTCTTGGACGGGCCCCGCCCGGTCCCTGGGCGCTGGCTCTCGCACAGGGGCTACTGCTCAGGGCCGGGGACACGCGTGAGAGAGAGGGAGGTCCTTGGGCCTCGCCCGTGCAAGACGGGCCCCCATCCCCGAAAAGGCGGTTCCCCACCTGGGCCTCCTCTGCGCGCCCCGACCCAGCCAGCCACCCCTCCAAGGTTTTTGGAATGGGCATTGCGGGAGCAGTCAGGGGTGGGCTGGGGGGCTTAGGGAGCAAGCTGGGGCCCGGGTGGGGGGGAGGCAAGGAGACACCCGGCCTGAGAACACTCTGCTCTCTCCGCCTGCTCCTCCCGATCGGGAGAGCAGCGTCTCCAGGGCTGCCCGCCCGCTGGTGAGGCGTGGTGCGGCCCAATGGCTGCGCAGAAAGGCCCTCTGGGAGCAAGAGCTCATCCTTGAAACAGGGGTCCCTTCCACAGGAGACTTGGGGTGAAAGAAAGCACGTAGTCTAAGAAAATAGAGCTGGACCCTCCTCTTCCTACGTGGGGTGCGGTGGAGGGGGGCAGGGCAAGAAAGGAGACAGGAGGGAGGAGATGGGGGGGGGGGGGGGAGGCAGGAGGACAGCATCTGATTTTCCAAAACCAGCCGCACTGCCGCAGCGGGAGCTGCAGGCTTCCCCGGGCGGGCCCGCCGCACGCAGCCCGCAGCCCGCAGCCCGCAGCCCGGCCTTCCCCGCGCGGGGACCTGGGGACCCGGGGGCCTGGGCGGCGGCCCCCGCGCAGCAGCACTCCTCGCTTGTAAACAGAAAAGAGGGACGGGGCCGTCGCGTTTATTTATTTATCTATGCCAAACGTTTATTAGTGAAATAGTCCTGAAGATATCATCCTACATATGGCGCTTTGATTTTCACATATTTAAGGAAGAAAAAAATGACAAAACACAGAGAAGTCGACATATAATCCAAAGACCACGGTACAACCTTTGTCTCTTTTTTTTTTTACTTCAGCAAACAAAAAATAATGTCAAATGACATGAAAAGTGGCAAGTCTTCCGACAATAAATAATAAATTACTTTATAATTTTTTTTTGCAATGCAAGAGCAAACAAAAAAAAGTTTCCTTTTTCTTTTCCTCTTTATTTCCAGAGAGAGAGAGAAAGAGAGAGAGAGAGGGGGAGAGAGAGAGAGAGGGAGAGAGAGAGAGAGAAACAGTCATTTTAACCGATAACTATACACATCTTTGGGGGGAAAGTCCTTGGACAGACAGGAGAGGCAAACACAATCCCGAGACTTGTGGCAAAATAGAGGTAACCTTGTTGCAATGCTTTATAAGTCGGTTTTTAAATCTGAATTCAAAAACCTTTAAAGTCGCTTCAGACTTCTTGATAGAGGATGGATCTCAAAAAAAGAGGAGGCGGGGGAGAAGGGGCCGGAGGAAAAAGGGGACATGCTAAGAAACCCAGGCTTTCAATTAACCCCTTGTCAAGTCGGCTGGAAACCCCGCGGCCAGCGCCACCTCCTGAAAGGGCCTTTGAGCTGCTCCTGCTCCGGCGGCGGCCGCTCAGAACAGCACCGTTCAGAAGGGGCGCACGGAGCGCCCTGCGTCTGCTGCTCTCTGATGGGCAGTGAAATGAAAGCGCTTTTTTTTTTTTTTGAGATCCTTGAATATAAATCCTCTACGTTTTAAAAACGTCTTTTTTTTTTTCTCAGTCCTCCTAAGGTCATTGGATAGCGCGTGTTGGGTTCGGGTTTTGCTTTGTTGTTGGTTTTCGTTCTAGTAAAATCCCATGATTGTCTTCACAGTGTTGCTACCATATTACCTTGTCATTAAAACAGACTTCGTGCATTTCATGGAGCATTCATTTTCTCAATTCAGTTTCCATGGACGGGGGCGTTAAATACTTTTGGTTCGGAGTTCAACGGGATCGGCTCCCACCGTCTCCAACAGGGGGGGGGGGGAACGCATCTGCGCGAATGTTCCTCAGGCCTCGATGGGGCTGGCCACCATGCTGTTGGGGGTGTCCGGGAGCTGCGAGGACATCGAGGCCACTTCGCTGCCGGTGGAGTTGGAGCCCGGCCCTCCCTCGGAGAAGTTGACCTGCGTGGAAGGTTGAGAGGTGAATGAAGGAGGCGCTGGCCGGATGCATACAAGGAGGATCAATCAAGTGGTCTATGCGGGTGCCTACAGGTACCGGTGCGTGTAGACAGACATGTACAGAGAGCTATCCGGGTATAGGACTCCATTTCGACAGTGAAAGCAAGCCTCCCAGGAAAAGGATTGGAGGAGAAATCCTCTCCATTTCCCATCTTCCAAGAGACCCGTCAGAGCTGAACTGAATTCCCAACATTATGTTGCGTTAAATTATTTAAGAACAAACGTGTTTCCCACTGTAAGATGGCATCGCGGCTGTCCCACGCACGCTCCAGATAAAATCACCCCGCGTTGCCCCGGGAGCAGGCCAGGTCTGTCTGCAGGCATCAGAGCCGCTCTCCTTGAGGAGGAAGATCCATCACACACTCTGACCGCTCAGCTCCTGTGACCGGGGCTCCAAGGAAGAGGGTGGCCGCCTCCGCGGGCTCGCAGCCTGGGCGTCCTTCCCTGCTGGCCCTGCTGCCCGTGGGCCTTTCTGTCTCAGCTCCCTCTCTTCCAGCCTGGCTCTTCCTTCCCAGAGATTATAAGGTCGTGGCCTTACAAATATGGGGCTCCTTTTGGGCCCAGAAAGTACTGTTGCTGTTGCAAAGCTCCTTCTCTGCCCAGCCCCCACCCACGCCTCCTGCCAGGATTCCTACTTCTGCTCACATCCCTCACCGAAGTTTCGGAAGCTGCCCTGCACCCTCCCCCACCTGCCCTCTAGGGTCCAGGATTCACCCAAATAACTCACGAGATTAACCTGACTTTAAAATAAGTGACGGTTCCTCATTCCAGAGTCTACCTTCCTATCCACGCCGTCCAGCTTTCCCACCGGGAGGTCAAAGGACTCCTGGGATTTTCCTAGACTGGCGGACTTACAGACAGAAACCTGGGCCAAGCCTTGGTAACCACTGACTCTGGCCCATTACCTACGTGTGGCCACAGAGGAAGGCAAGGCCCTCCAGGTAGATGTGAGGGTAAAAAGCTAACCTCCATTAAACTGTCATTTCCAAGAAAGGAACAAGCTTTTAGGACAGATCGTATGTCATACAAGATTCTCTAGGGCTGTTTACTATTTAAGCAAAAAAAAAAAATAAATCTTATGTGTACATATATCACAAAGGCCGTATATTTAATGATCTTCTTTATCTTGACCCTTAAGCCTTTTGTAGGTGAAAGGTGAGTTCCTTTTCTCTTTTCTGGATGTGTAAAGCATACTAAGAGATTTTCACATAGTATCTGATGGGTAGAACTCATGTTCCTTTTGCTAAATACGTGTTCGACAGTATGTCATTAAGTGTGGAATTTGAACTCCTATACTTAAAAATGTTTCCACAGTCCTACATTTTACATGAAGGCAGTCCCAGAAAGAGCTATAGTAACACACAGTATCAGTCATATCTTTGAATAACTGGACTCTTTCTTGATGTATTTGAACCCGCACCCAGTCAGGTGCCTGCTGCCCACTGGTTAGGACACTGATTATGCATGTCAACATTACTAAAATCGCTTTAATTTAGGCCTTTAAACACCCATTCTCCACGAGCTGAGGCGGGAGGAAATATACTAATTGCTGATTAAAATGTCAAGGTGCTCTCTGAAGTCCCTCCTCAGCCTGGAGTCTGAGAGGTATGCTTTTGCAACCCCGTCGCCTTCCCACGCATGTCTATTTAGTCAGGCACCTTGAAGTCAATCCATCAAAGCAGGACTGACAGACAATGCAACCTGGATGGTCAAATGACGAACTCTCACAGAAAAGGCTCACGGGAGGTTTGTTTTTCTTGCAAGCCTGCTCCTCCTCTTCCCCACACCACCCTCATCTCTGCCCAACCCTGGGCCCTGGGAGGCCCCCGCCCCCCCCCCCCACCCCTGGGATCTTTCATTTCGGCCGGTTACACCAGAACCTCCTTGCTGGTGGAGATTCGGCCCCTTGCTCGCGCCACGCGGGGAGCTGACACTCACCAGTTGCTGAAAAGCAGGCTGATCTATGTCACTCTGCAAGGCGAAGTCGCTCAGTACTTTCCACGGGGGCTGGTAGCTCTGCACCTCCACCGGGTTGGCCTGCAAGCCACCATCGTGCCTCTCGGGACTGGCGGCCACCATGGGGGTTCCTGTCATCCCCTGGATGTTCTGTGAACGATGCCCCCACCCAATCCCAGCATGTTAATGAGCAAACGCCCTCCCTCCATTGTCTGCTCGGGCTGAACAAATATACCCAGGCACTATCTTATCTCTATTGTGGCCTTTATTGACTCCCTTAATCTGCCGCACCCATGGGTAGGAGCAGGGGTTCCATGTGGTTTCACTGTGTTTTGTTTCTCTGCTTCTGTGGGCTGGACCAGTAGGTGTGCTTGGACCTCATTAAACCCAATTCTCCTGTAACTTCCTTCGTTCCCTCACTCTCACGGCGGCATATCCCAATTCCCAGCCAGCCATCCCGGGCCACAGGCTGGAGGCAGGCGAGGCCTCCCTCCGGCGGGAGACAGGGTGGCCCCCTGGGCCGTTTCCCTGAGCTTTTCCATTAGGTTTGCTCCCAGCGGCTCTCCCTGCAGGGCCACCCCCACCCTCCAGCCCCTGGGCCTGGCGGCTATTGTACTATTAAGCACTAACCAGCTTAGAAAGTGCCCTGGCCCAGGCTGGGCCGGCCTGCCAAGTTTAATGACAGCGGGTTTTATGGCATTTAAAAATAGGGCCAAAGCAGTAAAAAGCAAAAGAGAAAAAAAAAAGGAACTCTTGAGGTTCTTTTCACCAGAAGGCCCGTGGGTGGGAGCTGCTGTGACCAGGGAGGGGGGGGGGGCAGTGCCAGGGCCTGACACCTCTGCAGCCTGGGCTTGACCTTGAGCAGAGGGTGCCCTGTCTTTGCGGGTCACCTTGGGGGACCTCGCAGGCCTCAAGGTGCTGCAGAAGGCCTAGCCGGTGTGGGGCAGGGGACTCAGGGGGCCTCCAGGGTAACCCCCCCCATACCCTGGATTTCATAGAAAGCCGGGCCTTGTCCCTCCCTCCTCTCAGGGCACCCAGAGCTGAGGACCTGTCAAACCCAGAGCCAGGCCCTGCCGCCTCCCGCCTGCTGGGAGGGGGGTCGCTGTGTGGATGGGAACAAGGTTGAGGGGCAGGAGCCCACCCGTGAAGGCTGGGGTGGTGGGCTGGCCCTGGGGTGAGGGGCCGCTGCTCCCATCAGGATGGACACCGAGGCCAGCCCGCCCGCCTGGGCAGCCCGCAGGCCCCCGGCGCCCCCCTCCCCATCTCCCGCCGGCGCTCACCGTCTTGTCGTTGGGCTGCTGCTGCTGCAGCTGCTTCATCATGATGCTGCGCTTCTTGTCCTTGCAGCGCTTGTTCTGGAACCAGACCCGGATCACGCGGGGGCTCAGGCCCGTCATCTCCACGAGCTGCTCCTTCATGAGCGCGTCGGGCCGCGGGTTGGCGGCGTAGCAGGTCCGCAGGGTGTGCAGCTGCTTCTCGTTCAGCACCGTCCGCACGCGGGTCGTCTTCTCCGGCTGCTTGTGCACGTGGGGCCGCAGGGCCGGCTGCCGCGCGGAGATGGGCTCGGCTGCGGGGCGAGGGGCGCCGTGAGCGCGGGCCGGGGGCCGTGGGGGGCAGCCGAGGCGGAGCCAAACCTCGCCCTCTAATCTGTGGTGGAAGCTGAGCAACCGGCGCCCCAGCTGCCTCTGTCCCCGCTCTGTCCCCAGAGCCTGTCCCCCCGCTCACAGCCCCGGCGGCACCCTTCGGCGTCCTTTCTCCTCCCTCCTGGCCTCCCCTTAGCGCCCAGCGCGGGCCCAGGGGACACCCAGCACCCCCACCTCTGGACGCGAGGGCGAAGGGCACAGAGGGCTCCGGGGAAGCTGACACAGAGCACGCAAGGGCGGCCAGAGACCCTGCCAGCCAGGGTGCCCGCAACCCAGGACAGTCCTGCCTGAAAGCCTGGGACTTCCGGACGGAGGGGGCACTCCTGCCCAGGGGCTACCGAAACGGGGCATGTCGGCCGGCTGGCCAGTCCTTGGTCCTCCTTCGCCCTCCTCTACCTGGGTGTTTCCGAAGTGGGCCGAGCCCGGGCAAAGGAAAACTGAAACCCTGCTGGGCGCCGGGCCCCAGATAAGGAAGGGCAGCTGGGAGGTGCGGGCTCCTGGCTCTGCCCCCACACCCTGGCCCCTCGGTGCCTCCCCGCGCGCAGGGCACAGGTAGCCCCGCGCAGAAGCTGCCACCCTCTGGCTCTGTCCCCGGGCCAGCAGGTCGCACATCCCCTGCAGACCTCTCCCAGCTGCCAGCCGCAGAGGGCTGAGCTGCAGCTTTCTCAGCCAGGGCTTAGAGGGAATCGATACTTTAAAACGGCACCGGGCAGATCTGTTCCTGACCGGAAGGCAGGCTTGGAAACAGTGTCTGCCTTTGAGCCCCCTCCCCCCTCCCTCCCCCCGCTGGGGGCCAGGCGACCTGGCTGTTTCTCCTCTCCTTCCTGGGAAAAGGCTCCCCCGACCTGCAGGGTACAAATCCCACACCTTCCAGGACCCCCTAGGGGTCAGGTCAACACCTACGGGGTCAGTGCAGTGTTAGAGCCACCGGCCCGAAGACGAAATTCTCACCAAATCACTTGGCGGGCGCGGTTTAAAGAGGCAGGCTCCCTTTAAAAGGCAATTACTGCAGATTAGCTTGTTGACAGTTTTAAATTACAGCTCTGCGCGAGGGCCTGCCGTTACCAAGACTATCTTTTCTTGTGCATTTCCCCACAAAAGGATAAAAATACTTTTTAAAAATGCTTTGGAGTGTGGGGCAGGAGAGGGATTTGCGAAGCGAAGCGACTTCAAGCCCCCAAACCTCCTTCGCTGGGTTCGGGGAGGCCGCTGGGCGGCCCAGGGCCCCGCCCCTTCATTAGGCGGCGGCGGGCGAGTACCGGGCGGGAGCCGCGGCCCGGGTTCGGGAAGCCGCGGCTGCAAGGCCAAGGTGAACGGAGTCGCTGTGTGTCTGGGCGTGTGCGTACATGTGTGCACAGGGTGTGCATTCCCGTGTGCCCACGTCGGGAGCCGCAGGCCCGCAGGCGTGCTGGCGGCGGCAGAAGGGACAATGGGCGCAGGGAACCCGGCTGCCCCCGAGCCACGCGGCGCACCCTGCGCTCCCGCCCTTGGGTGCCCCGCGGGCCGCATCCGCTCCAGCGACCGGCCCGAGGCTCCCGGGGTCGCTCGCGGCAGCCGCCGGGGCGCGGGCCGGGGTGGCGGCCTGGCCCCGCGCCTGCCTCCCCGCCGGCCTCCCCGGGCCCCGGCGGCCTCCTCCGGGCGGGCGGGCGGGCCGGGCGTACCTGCCATCTGCAGCGGGCGCGCCGGGTGCAGGGGGCTGAGCGGGTCGCCGGCGCCCAGGCTGGCCCGCTCCACCACGTCGTGGTCCGCGCGGCAGAAGAGCCCGTCCTCGCGCAGCGCGAACTCGTCGCCGGGGATGAGCTGGCGGCTGCAGGCCACGCAGCGGAAGCACTCGATGTGGTACACCTTGGCGCGGGCGCGCATCACGAAGTCGTTCTTGCTGAAGCCGATGCTGCACTTGGCGCACTTGATCCCGTACAACCTGGGCGGGCCGGGCCGGGGGCAAGCACAGGACAGCGGTCACTTGGGCGGGCACTGTCCCGCCGGAGACCCACGCTACCGGGCCCCAAGGCCCTGCGCCCCGAAACCGGCATGAACAGGCCCGCCGGGGTCGGAAGAACAGGCGCGATTCGGTCTCGCTCCCTCTCCCTTTCTTTCTCTTTCTCTCTTCCCCTCGGCCTCCTTCCGAACCCCTCTCTGACCCGCGTCGCACCTCTCAGCTCGCCCGGTCCACACCAGGACAAACGCCTCCTGCGCTGAAGCCTGGGCCGCGGCTCCGGCCATCAGTCACAAGTGGGTGCCCCCTGGCCCACGCGTTCCAGACAGGTCTCAAGGCCTGCAACCAGAAGGCCTCCATCCAACAGGAAAAGAGCCTGGCACGCCACTCGGCGTGCAAACACACTCCCCAATGCACAAGCAAAACAACAAAATGAAACCGGGGTGTGCAGATCCGTCCCGCACGAGTCCGCTGCGACCTGACCGGAACTAGAGGTTCCCCGCGGGCAACAATGTAGCAGAAAGTTTCCCCGCGGACAGTCGTCCCTCCATTCCTGTTGTCTAAACCCGCGGTGGCCCTCGGCCCTGGTGCAGGGGCCGAAGCATCCACCTCTAGTTCAGGTTTCGGGGAGCCGGGCCTCTTCCCCGCTGCTGGCCTTCCCTCGGGAGGAACCTTCTGGGCGGCGGGGGCCTGGGCCCTGGGCCTGCATCAGCGGCTACAGAAGCGGGCATTGCTTGGAAAGACCCGCAGAAAGCGGGGCGGGGGCACCTCACTGCCCCAAGGGGAGAAGGCACTGGGAAATCTAAAGGGCCTTCTGTTCTGCTTTTACAGCTACAGGATCTCCACGGGAGGAACACACACATACACACACACACATACACACACACACACACACACACACGCACACACACACGCCCAGGGGTTGAGAGAGAGTGGAGAGGAAGAGGTAAAAGCGATGGGTTCCCTCTACAACGTGTCTCCAGAGCTAGGCACTTGCAGGTCGGTAGGCGATCGAGCACAACACTCTCCCCACGGGGCAGAGACCCTGCTCCCGGAGGTGCGAAGTGAGCGCTCCCTCGCCAGAATCGCCAGTTCACACACCGGCCCGGTAAACAATGGGGAAAGGGCTCATTTGTCAGAGGTTAGAAGGTAGATTCCAAAGTTTGCCTCCCTCCGCCTACTCTGTGTGAGATCTCCCATTTCATAGGATGAGGGCTTTACCTTGCTGGTGACCAAACAATTTGGAAAACCCCTCCCCCTTCGTGGGTTCCCCGATTCCCCACTTCCTCCCACTCACCCCCCACCTCCCTCAAAGTCTTCATAACTTCTCCTTGCACTGCTCAGTTAAATCTATCAAGATTCTACTCACCACTTCATGCTTTTAAAATAATAATAAAAAAATCCTGGATACTAAGCGAGCGGGGGAAAAAATTTAAGTGCATACTTAAATTTTGACTAAACTTTAAATAAGTTCTCAGCTCCAGAAACTGCAGGACTTACAAAAAGTTAATTTTTTTTTGTTAATAGCCACTAGAGAATTTTAAAAATATATAATTTTGATATTTTTAACATAATAGCAAAGGTTATTATCTCTTCTGTTTGTTATTGAAACAATAAAATTTTCTTTAGACATTCGACTGGCTTCCTAAGACAGGAAATGAAGTTTCTCACACATATATACCCAGGTCAGAAGAAAGTATGAGATTAGCAAAGCATGAGGTTTAGACGCAGAATAAACTGAAAGAAAAAGAGAAAACTCAAAGTCCCTTATGTGGTTTTTAGTCTTGTCAGAATGGGCAATTGGCTCATTTTATCAGTTACCAGATTTTAATGTGAGAAAGGAAGCTGTTCAATTATCTAAATATACCAATTGTTCGTAGACAGATGATGGGCAATTTGATCTGCTCTGTCTAATTCATCAGCTCAGATAAGATAAGAAAGAAAAGACAGTCAGATGTCACCAAAGGGTTAATATTTAAAAAGATTAAATTTCCGGTCTTTTTGCAGGAAATATTTGGGCTGGTTTTTAGATTTCCAAGGTAGAAGCTCTTAGCCTGAGAGTAAAAGGCTATTTGCTGTTTCAAAATGCATGTTTAGGTCAAACTTTTATTTTGCCCATGACGCTGACATCTGCAAGGACTTTGTAAGTTACTAATAAAACCCTGAACTAAAACATACAGAAAAGAAAAACACTGCACAGTACAATAAAAATCAATCTTCTTAAAATTTAGAAAACCCCAATTTATCCCTCTATGCATTTTTTGTTTGTTTTGGAAGAGGGAGGGTGAAAAAGAAAAAATATTTTGAGCACCATAAATTCCAAGAGCAATTAAACCAGCTTCAATAACACACAACTTACGAAAACCACTGTCAAATTTTGCGGGCGTTTTCCACTAAAAAGTAAGATGAACAGCTTGGTTTAATTTATGCAATACACGTTCTGGGTAACTTTTGCACGCCAGACCCCACGAAGGCAAACTACGAAAACAGGCAAAGTCACACCAAATAATAAATAAGGCGTGGGGAGAGACAGGGACACCTCACAAAATGAAGGAAGCAGAATAGACGTGGCATACCTGATATAATCTCTTTTACAGTAGGTTTTCCCATCTCTAACAAAGCACGTACAGCTCTCATCCAAATACTGATTACACTCCGCGCATTTCAAACATGCCGCATGCCATTCCAAATCCGGAGAAACCCGCAGAATATACTGATCGTGAATTTGATTGCCGCAACCAACACATAGGGAAATCAGACGTTTTTCTGAAATGAAAATAAATACATGATTGACTAACCGTTTACTTCCTACCGAGATAAACACACTTTTAGTATCGTTCTCTCATAGGGCGTACTCTGGGAGATTTCCTCCTCCCACCCCTCTTTCTTTCTTTCTCTGTAAAGAGTATTGCACTTTGGAATGGTAATTGAAGCGTGCCATCAAAACCCTGACTCATTTCTCAAAAGGAGGTGGAATATATGGAAAATGCAGATTTGAATAGTCCACATTTGTAAGCCCGGCACACAATCAAACCCGTTCATTTTGTATTTCTTTCTCTCCCCTCCTCCCTCTTTGCCACAACCACCGTGCACGATTATGAGTAAGTCAAGTCAAAGAAAAGGTTTTGACTGGAAGCGTTCAGGGAACGCAGGGATGCCTGTTTTCCGTGCAGCGCGCTCTCGAACAGTCCCTGGGACTGGATATTGTTAGCCGGAGCACACATCAATACAGTTGTCACTCGTTCTCTTTTGCAAGGCTAATGCTACTTCACCTCGCCGGGGATGGTGCGTGCAGGCAGACCTTTGCAACAGAATAACCTTCTCAGAGAGCTCAGGGTTCCCGGGGAGGGAGCCACCACTTAGCGCCAGAAGGCTAGGGCTTCGGAGGGCGCCCGGGCGACCTCAAACCCAAGGTAAAGATCCCTTTTCCGAAGATCAGAACCGAGAGCAAAGCATGCAGGCGTGGCGGCCAGGAGCCAAAGCCACCGTCTCCGTGCGTCTCTCCAGGCAATCACTCCAACTCCGACGAGCCCTCGGCACCCGTGCCAGAGAGACCCCCGCACAGACCAGCACACCGAGCCCCACAAGGTAAAAGAGCCTCTTACTTTTTGGTGGATCGCCCATGTCTCCCATATCGGTAAGAGGGAGTAGTGTCCACAGTGAAATGGTGGTTGCACAGTTGGTGCACAGCCCACGGAGAGGATGCTGGAGCTGTGGGCAAGGGGGGGACCGTGGCCCGGGGGCTGCCCGGCCGCCGCGCCCTCGCCGATCGGGGAGTCCAATCGGAGGCGGCGGAGCAGGCGGAGCGGAGGCGCTGCGGCGGCGGCGGACTCGGCGCGGCTCGGGCACTCGCTTCCTTATCTCTTACTCAAACTTCTCTGCTCCAACTCAGCCCCCTCGCCATTGGTCTGACGCAGCGCGCGGGGACGTCAGGCGAGCGCCGCGCCCATTGGCTGCGGGGCGCGCGGCGCAGCTGTTCTGATTATCATATTTCAGCCCCGCCGCGGCCGTGCGCCACTGACCGCGCGGCGCGCCCGCGGGACGGGATTAGGGCTCCCCGGCCCCCCGCGCTGGGGCCGCCGCTCTCCCCCGGCGCTCGCCGCCCGGCCGATCGGGCCTCGGCCTCCCTCTCCGGCTGCCGCTCCTCCTCCCGTCCCCTCCCTCGCTCCTTCCCGGCCGCGCCGCCGGGGCCCTCGCCGCCTGTCGCGCCGCTCCTCCGCCCAGCGCTCCTGGGGTGCCCGCCGGCCGTGTTGCGCGCTGGGCTCACTTTTCTGCCGCCGCGGGCGAGTGGCTGGTGGGTAGGTCTTCCCGATGATGAGGTCCCCCTCTCCCCGCCCCGGGTTCTAGCAGACGGGCCGCTTGGAACAGCCGGTTTGGCTTGGTTCGATCTCGCACTGGGGCGCACAGCTCCGGGCCTGGCCGCGCTTGGCTGCCCGGGAGGGTGAGTTCCCCAACTGGCCCCGCCTGGCCCGCTAGGAGCTGACTCGGGGAAGAAGGACCGGGAATGGGATGAACGCACCCAGAGGAATTGTTCGCTACTGCTCCCCCGGGACCCCGTTCCCTCCGACCCCAGATCCCCAAAAACGCGGGGTGGCGGGGGAAGGAGCGCTCGGGCCTTAGCGGAGAATCTGGTTGGAGGCGCGCAGGTAAAACCCAGTTGGCTCCGCGAACTCCTCTCTCTCCTCGCGACCCGCGTCGTCTGCTTTGCCAGTTTCACCCTGGAATTAGGAAGCTAACAGGACCCCCCAACGAAACGGCCTTGCAGTAGTTTCGAGTTTGTACCGAGGTTAGGTCCTGCCCGGTTTCCCTCTCTGCTGGTCTCCTGCCCTTTGTCTTTGAGTAAACGTGTACAATTAGCGGGTGGCGTTTCGGTAATTATAAAGACAAATTTCCATGTCTCTCTAGAGAGTTCTAAAATGCATTAGTCTAAGGGCGTGAATAGGGAGGGGTCTAAGATAAAACAGTGAAATGGGGATTTCACTTCACCGGGCGTGTATGTCCGATCATTTTCTCTGAAAACAACCTGGAGAGGGATGGACGCCGGCTGCAGCTCGCCGGGAACCCTTTCCAGTAAATTCTTACTGTGTTCCTGGCATCTTTCCGTCTCCCTAAGACAAAGTCTAGGGGGGGAGGAGGACCAGGAACCCCCACACTTCCCCCTAAAGCTTCTAAATAGTGATTCCTTATCTAACGTGGCGGCCAGGTTTATCTGAGAAGGCCCACAAACTCAGGCCTCAGTGGAATAGGGTAATTTCGGTGTCTCCTTGGAACAAGGCCGGCGGTTAGGAAACTCCTTCCTTTGTATCTTTCCCCAGATCGCACCCTTGATAAGAGCGGGGAGCCCAGCCGGCCTCGGCGGCTTGGTTTTGCCTGAAACTCAGGAGAAGCCAGGATGCGTGAGTGAGTGTCCGCCTGGTCTCGCGGAGGCTTCCTCGAGAACATGCATTTGTGGTGTTTTCTTTTCTCTCAAGGAAGATCTCTCACTGGATCTCGTCCCTTTTATTTTTATTGTAAGTTCGGTCCGTGTGTGTGTGTGTGTGTGTGTGTGAGAGAGAGAGAGAGAGAGAGAGAGAGAGAGAGAGAGAGAGAGAGAGAGAAATCGAAAGTCGGATGCACAAATTGGTTGACCAGTTTACCAGATTTTTGGTTTTGGTTTTTGGTGATAGTTTCTAGTCTCTGCGGTTACGTGCATGGAGCCTTTTGTCAGCTGCTTTTGCAAAACTGCTGCTGGCTTCCCAGGACACGAGCATGTTTCTTGGGGCAGATTAACCAAGTTGACTCCAGTAAAATAAAAGAGATGCCAGTGTAACACCGGAAAGTAAACAGGATTCTAACCGATCACATGCCATCCTGCCACTTGTATACCATGGAATCAAACCACGGAAGCTGCCAGAGGATTCATATTTGAAATTCACAAAGCGCCCTCCTCCACACTCCGTGTGGCATTGTAACCCCCTCAACGAATGAGCCGTTCCAAAGAGTATTGTGCTGGTGGAGATAGCAGCTCCACAGAGAGAAGCTGGCGTGTCCCGTGGAGGGAACCGTTAGTGATGGGCAGTGTCATACTAACGGGGAGGACAGTATTTTTGCTTGCGTCAGCCCACTGGTGCTGTAAACAAGTATCGCGCTAACAAGCTCCTAGGCCCGTGGATGTGAAGATTAAGCAGACGCTGCCATGTCTAAGGGGACAGTGTGAGGGAACCCGGTGATTACATTGTTTCGCTCTGGAGTGGTGTCTGTTGCTAACACAGTTGGTATCAGAATCCCAGTTTGGATACAGGTATTAATTGTTTCCCGTCACCTGGAAGTTCCAGTAGAATCACAGATTATTCCCATTTCCTTCGCTGATGTGTGCATTTAATGCATTAGATGTATCTGTTAAAAAAAATTTGTAATGTATTTATAGAATATATCAAATAGTGATTAGCAATATTTCCCCCAGTATTTGGTCACAGGAGCGACCTCTTGTGTTCAAAGGGGGGATTAGACCCTCTCTTGTCAAAAAAAGGGAGGCATTTTGACCTTTGAATATTCCTTGGGTTCAAAAATACATCCTTTAAAACAGCAGTGGTATGGATGCCCTGGTGGGAGGTCTCCTACTGAGGAGAGAGAAGGAAGAATATGAGTAGTTGTGAAGTACAGTTCCTGTTACTGCCAGGCCACCCAGGTATACTTGACCGTGTACTTGAGAAGCTAAGATTTTTAATAAGTTCCTCTTGGTTCTGTGGCATCTGCCCACATGCACCTTCCAAAATGCAGCCAATACACCTAGAACCCGTAGGCCTGCATTTTGTGTGTGTGTGTGTGTGTGTGTGTGTGTGTGTGGTGGTGTTGTTGCTGCTTTCTTTCTCTTCTTTACTTAACATTGAAAAATTCCACATCAAACTTAATGCTAGATACAGGTCTCGAGATACTTTTCAAAAAATCTAAATAGGTTTTGATTGCAATTGAAAAGGAGCATTACACATTTGGGTTTATTTCTTCCCCCACAACCCCTGGCTGATAGAAGTGGCTTTCAGTTGGTTCTTTGGGGAATGATGCACGGTACGGACAACGCTTTTCCTACCTCCGCTAACCAAGAAGGGGAAGAGCGGGGCTTCGGGCACGTTCCCTGATCTGTGGGTTGGTTTGGACATGTCCTCCTAGGGCCTTGATGTTGGTGTCGCCCGCGTCAGAATCGGTCTGAAAGAGTAGACTCACAGTTGGGATGCCAGCTTCCAGAAGTAAGGTATTCCGATAGGAAAATTGCATAACTGGAGGATTTATATTTTCTCATATCCATAGCACATAATTTGGGGCGCGGGGGGGGGGCGGGAGGCAGTGTCAAAATGAGTGGGGTGTGGGGAGGGCAATGGTAAGATATGTACACATATAATACCTTAATAAAAAAATTGAAAAAAAAATAGAAACCCCCCCAAAAAAAATGAAATGAACATATTTTATTCACCTCGGGAAGCAGGTATAGGCTATATCTCGTTCTCCTTATTTTCACTTTTTCTGTGTAGTCCCATCATGTAGATAGAGCAAGACTCTATAAAGCATCCCTATCTTCAGTCGGGGCCAAGAGTCAGATAAAATTTTACGCGTTTAAAGGGAGTCACCGTTAACCATTCGCACTCCACGCCCAACGCGGGTGTTGGGAGCTCATGTGTGTCCCTCCCAGCGCTATTGGCCGCGGCTCCTGGGGGACGAATCAGGAAAAACCGGGGCTCTCCTTGCAGAGAACCAGAGAAGGGACCTTCTTTATGTACCTTTGGGTCTGAAAGGGCTCTCTCGTTTTCAGCCCTGTTACTTGTTCTTTCTTTCTTTTTTAAGAATACCAGGAATGCTAATAAAGGCAGTTAACACCACCACGAGCCAGCGGTGTGCTTCTCACTTCGTGGCCCAGGACTCCCGGGGCGCCCGGTTTTGCGGAGTGTCCGTTGCTTTATTCACCCGTTAGAACCCTCCTGGGTGAGCGGGACCCAGCCGCCCTGCCGTCCCGGCCCACGGAGCCCGGAGGCCGCGGACCCGCAGCCGGAGCTGGGCCCGTGGGGCAGAGCTTTGCACCGCCCCCCCCCCCGGAAAATGGTGCTTTTGGAAGCATTTATTCTGACTCCCCCCGAGCGGCTGGCAGTGTCGTGTGGAACCTTTTTCTTTCTTTTTTTTAGGTTTTTGGTTTTGTTCTGTGTTTTCCTGTTGCGGCCCCGGTGACCGGGACTGAGCGGGCGGCGCGGAGCCCGGGCTGGAGCGGGGAGCGGGGAGCGGGGCGCGGGGAGCGGGGCGCGGGGAGCCGGGAGCGGGGAGCCGGGAGCCGGGAGCGGGGAGCCGGGAGCCGGGAGCGGGGAGCCGGGAGCGGGGAGCGGGGAGCGGGGAGCGGGGAGCCGGGAGCCGGGCGCGGGGCGCGGGGAGCGGGGCGCGGGGCAGACTCCGAGGCCCGGCCGGACCCGCTGAGCCTGGCGCGGGGCACAGCCTCCCGCACACGGATCGGAGCGGGTTCTCCCGGGCGCCTGGAGTCCGGGGAGGCGAACAAGCCGCCTCGCCAGCCCCTCTCCCGGCCGTGGGGTTCCCAGCTCCCCATCAGCCCCGAGTCCCGCAGGCGCCGCGGGCCCGCCGAGCTGTCGGAGCCCGGAGCAGGCCGACTCTGAGCTGGCCGGACGGGGGACCCCCCAGAGAAGGGACCCCCTCCTGCCGCCGCAGCCGGCCCCAAGGAGCCCTCCCGGCGCCGGAGGTTTTCGGGGAGCGGACGGGAGCGCGGGGAGGCCCCCCGGGGCGGGGAGGACGCGGGAGCCGCCGGGCACCGGGATCTGCGCAGCCTCCGGGCTCTGAATCCAGCGGAGAAACAGCCTCCGTGACGGCGCCCAGGGCCGGCGGAGAGCTGGGGGGGCGGGGGGGGTCCCAGCAATGTGGGGGGGGGGGGAGCCGCTTTCTGCGTTAACCTGAGGCTACAGCGCGTGGGGCGTCGAGCGTCCCGGAGGGGCGTGGGGGGCCGTTTTTCAGGGGGGCGGCCGCTGGATTTGCGGTGCAGCACCCAGGCGACCCCGAGAGGACAGGAGGAGGTGGCTTCGGGCTGGAGAAAGCCCCGGTCCCGGGAGAGGCTGGTCTTGGGGGGTCAGATTGCAGGCCCCGCAGCCCCCGCGGACTGGGTGTGAGTGGGAGAGGAGAGCGCGTTCCGGACCGGCCGGCCTGCGCCCCACGCGGTCAGGAGACTCCCGGTTCTCGGTGACCTCCCCGAGACAGGACGGCCCTGCCCTCCACCCGCTGCACCGACCGAGAAAGGGGGGCGGGGGACAGACCCCTCCGACCGGCTTCTCATCAGCCCCCCGAGGGCCGGCGCCTCCCCTGCCCGCCTCGCAGCAGCCTCCTGTCCGACGGTCCTTTTGGGGCGCAGAGCCCTGAAGTCCAGTTTCTGGACTTGGACGAAACCCACCGCCAGAGTTCAAAAACGTGTGTGTCTAGGAAGTTCGCCTCGCTGGGTCCAGGGGAGAGGGGAGCCCGGCACAGAGCGCCCCCACTCTCCTCGGGCTCCGGCCTCCTCTTCCAGCTGCGCAACCTGCCCACCTTCCGGCTGGACCACCCGGAGCCTCCACCCGCCCCGACCCTCCTCTGCGGCGCTTCCTGTGCCATCTCCCCATTCACCGAGTGGAGCAATCCAACAGAACACACACTCACACTCACACACACACTCACACACTCACACACTCACACACTCACACACACTCACACACTCACACTCACACACTCACACACACTCACTCACACACACACACTGACACACACACTACACACACTCACACTCACACACTCACACACACTCCACACACACACACACACATACACACACACTCACACACACACACTCACACTCACACACACACTCACACACTCACTCACACACACTCACACTCACACACTCACACACACTCACACACACACTCACACACACACTGACACACACACTACACACACTCACACTCACACACTCACACACACTCCACACACACACACATACACACACTCACACACACACACTCACACTCACACACACACTCACACACACACCATACACAGACACTCACACACTCACACACACTATACACACTCACACACACACTCACACACACCATACACACACACACACACACACACTGACACACACTATACACACTCACTCACACACACACTCACACACTCACACTCACACACACACACTCACACACACACACTCACACACATACACTCACACTCACACACATACACTCACACACTCACACACACACACTCTCACACACACTCACACATACACTCTCACACACACACACACACACACACTCACACACACACACACACTCACACACACACACACACACTCTCTCTCACACACCAGCTCCTGCCAGATTTAAGGGAAATTAACAATCAAGGCCCCGAAGATCCTTGTGGGCCCCGCCTGGGAGAGGCCGCCCAGGCCTGGGTGGGAATCTCCTTCCGCCCACAGGGGACCAGAGGCCCCAGGGCCTGTTTCCGGGATGGAGAGAGAGGGGGTGGTGGCCTTCATCGCTAAGGGCGGCAGGTCCGCCTGTCCCTGCGGGTGCCCGGTGGGAGGCCGCCCAGCCTGGAGGCGCCAGGAATGGAGACACCAGGGCGCCTCCTGCCAAGGACTCTGGGGGACTCAGAGATGCCCCCTCCCCAAAGATTAAACTTTCCGTCTGAGGGGCCCCTCCTCCCGGGCTTCCCCACAACGAAGCAGCTGTAGAGGAACGAAGGCTCCATCTCAGTGGCCTCCACCCCTGGCCGCCGCCCGTGAGCCCTCTCCGCGGGAGGGAGGCCGGGCTCCCACCGGCCGGTCCGAGACTGGGGGTCAGGCCTTTCTCCCCGAGACTGGGGGGGGGGGGGCAGTCCTCTCTCCCAGAGCCTGGGGGGCGGGGGGAGCTTTCTCCGCTCTGTCTGGGCGGCGCAGCGTCGGGAATGGCAGCCCGGTGCCTGGTCTAATTGTGACCGCCACCCCCACGGACAGACCAAGCGAGGGCCTCGTGGCGGAACGTTTCAGGTTTGTTTGTAGTCGCTTTGTGTTGCGCACGTTTGAACTGGAGACAGAGAAACCCGCAGCTTGGATGCGCTGGTGCGCGCCCCTCCGGGGACCCACGTGGCTGCCGACCCTGGGGCCAGGCCTTTGTGGATTGAAGAGTTCACCGGGCTGGGCAGCACCATTACCTTGTTGCCTTTTCTCAATTGTCTGTTGCTGACGCCTGTCTTGGAATGCCTCCGGGGTACAAAATTCGATCCACACATGAAAAATAAAAAATTACTGTGTAATGAGGCAATGATGGTGATAGAGGTCTTTGAGGGTTATGTGTAACTCACACACATATAGGAAAGGTATTACCAGTATGTGCCCTATCTTTTATACATCATTTATGTTATAATTAAATGCTAGTGAGAACATCATGTTAATATTGCAAGGTAACTCCACAAAGAAAACTTTGAAATGCTATTTCTAATACACATAACACCCTCTTCCCAAGAAAAGAATGAGCAGGCTTTAAAAGAATATTCAGAGGTGCTTTTATAGGGAAAAAAAATCGGAAACTTCATGAACCAAAAATCCTGTCAAGCATGATGGTCCAATACGAGGTGCCACAGGTTAATACAAGAAAACACGCTGCAGGCTCATTTTATTACAGTTGTGCACTTAATGTGTGTATTTTACCACGGACTATATGGAAATCTCAAGTCACATCATATGAGCAAGAAAAAAAAACCTGAAAGAGTTTAAGAAATAGCTAAGAAATGACTAGAATTCGCCCTGGCCAGGTAGCTCAGCTGGTTAGAGCATCATCCCAATACTCCAAGCTTGCAGTGTGACCCCTGGGTCAGGCACATACAGGAAGCAGCCAATGAATGCACACGTCAGTGCAACAACAAATCAGTATTTCTCTCTCCCCCTTCCTCTCTCTCAAATCAATAACAAACGAAATGACTATAATTAAATTCTGTGGGTTGGTAATGTTGTGCTTCTTTATTTGCATATAAATATTAACACATTTAAATAAATAAATAAACTTGATATAGCCACCTCATAATTGACAAGAAATTAATGTGCAGTGTAAGAACAAGTGTTGCTTACTCTACTGTCTAGAATCTATTATCAAAATGTCCTGAAAGTAATATGGTTCATCGGTGTAACAACACGGTGCTTTCCACTCCGCCGTCAGAGTGCTCCGTCCGGTTATAAAAACATCGCGCCATCGTGTGGTGTGTGCTCTCACTTTTAAATGGCGCTACATTGTCGTATTTTAAGACTCCTGTCCCCACACCTGAGCTGCACATGCCCGCCTCGACAGCGCACTGCACCTCGAACCGTTATGCTAAATAGAAGTTACATGATTGCCCATCACTAGCATCCTGCTGACTTCGCTCACGCATAGGACCCACAGTATTGTATGTTCCGCTGCAGGGTGGTGTCATGTGCGTTTCATTTCCTCGGCCCAGTCACAGAATGTATGACGCTCTCCTTGTTGTGAGCCGCACGACCCATCCGTGACAGTGAGGGGAGGCACTGGGTACAGGACCCCCTTTGGGGTCCCCTCTGGTGTATGAAAAAACAGAAACCGTGTCATCTAGGTGGTGGTGGTGTGTTCCTTCCATCAGGGATGTTCATGTAGCTGTCCCAAATGTCCCAAATGTCCCATGATGCACCTCTCCATGTTCCCCTACCCAAGCCATTGCGGGTCTGCTGACATGACTGGATACGCGGTGCCAGGCAACTATGTTCTCGTGAACTGTGCCGGCCGTGAGGAGGACACTCGGGCACAGAAACACGGGAGGGGGAGGGAAGCGGATGCAAAGCCACCGGTGGAATGGGGTGCTGGGGAAAGACGGGGGGACGTGACTTTGTCGGCCATCGGGAGAGAAAATGAAAGTAGGTCTGAGAGGAAGATGAGAAGAGCATTCAACTTTGTGAAGAGAAAGAGAAAGCTTATCGAGAAAAAGAAAAAGGCGCAGTGAACGCCAAGATGACAGATGGATCGTTACCAAACAGTCCGGGGACGGAAGGCAGGAAATAGGGCCAGGAGTGGTGTCATAGCGCTGTGTGCTGCAGGTGGGCCCGGAATAGAGGGGGACGTTTGTCAAGTATGTGATTGTCTAAGCACTAAACTGCACCCCTGAAACTAACAGGAAATAATGTTGAATGTAAACTGTCATTGAAAAAAAGAAAAAATATATATGCCAAAATGACAAGGAGTAGGCTTTGCAACCCAGGTCACCCTGATAGGCCATGCATTTGAGGATAACACCCAGATCTCTCCTAGGAGCAGCTGAAGACTGAGAGAATAGATGGAGACCAGGAGAAAGTAGACTCTATAGTTATTTATATGACAGTTAAAACTGTAAAGCTGACTTAAGGGTTCTTTTTTTTTTTTTTTTTTTGTAGAAAACTAGACTATTTGGCAATTATTTAAAAAAGTTGAATTGCATCTTTAAACAAATAACCCTAAAATGCTTACCAAAAGTAAACTCACTATTGGTAAACTGTATTCGTACAGAAAATGCCAACTAAAAGTACTAGCACTACCATAAAATGGATTTCTACAATTTTTTTTTTTGTGTGTGTGTGTAACTAGGTTCATTTAACAACAGGATTCAGGACTCAAATAGGAGAAAAGTCTAGACCTGAAAAGAAGCTTTAAAAAATGGCGGCAGCCGTGGCCGGTGCAGCTCAGTGGTTAGTGTGTTGTCCTGTACACTGGAGGGTCTCAGGTTCAATTCCTGATCAGGGCACATGCCCGGGTTTTGGGTTCGAGCCCCAGTCAGGGCTCACATCGATGTTTCTCTCTCTCTCCTCTCTCTCTCTCTCTCTCTCTCTCTCTCTCTCTCTCTCATCAATGAAAAACATTTAAAATGCAAGCTTTTCCAGAGATGTGTTAGCCCTTGCTACAGATGGAGCATCCCAGGAGTGTAATTCCCATCTTTGGAGCCGCTCACTTACTCCACAGCCAGACGGACAGATGTGAAAACACTGCCCTCCGCTCCAACCCGCCCCGGGCCGGGGAGGGCTGCCTGGCTGCGGCACATCGCTGTTGTGTGGGCACTTCCGACCCGGCTTCCCATTCTGCCCGCTTCTTCTGATGTGAGAGGACGTCAGCAAGCCCACGGGGGAGCACCCTTCGCCCCCGCGCACTTGGGGGGAGTTGGGGT
Organism: Cnephaeus nilssonii; assembly: GCF_951640355.1. Lineage (NCBI taxonomy): Eukaryota > Metazoa > Chordata > Mammalia > Chiroptera > Vespertilionidae > Cnephaeus > Cnephaeus nilssonii. Next base: position 112,313,370 of record NC_137073.1, on the reverse strand, counting down.
GTCCAGGATGCTGGCAAGGTCAGGCGCAGTTGCCCTCATGCGCTCTGTTCTGGACGTGCGGGTCAGCGTGCCCAAGCCCACGGGCCCGGGAGCCTATGGGCGGCAGCAGGGCCCGGGCACGGCAGCCAGCCGGCAGCCGGCGCCTGGAAGGCATCCTGCAGAGCAGGCCTCGGAGCTGCCCCGTCCTCTGTCCTCGGAGGAGCTGCGGGGAGAGGGTGGGTGTGGATTCCGCACAGTCAGATACCCAGCGAAGGAGACAGCGCCTCCGGCCCGCGTGAACTCTCCCACGGCACGTGCTTCACCAGGTGCACCTGCCGAGGACCGGCCGGGGGCCCAGGTCGGGTTGCTCTCTGCTGGGCGACCAGAAGCAGCTGTGGAGTGTCCCAGGGCCAACTGGAAACACCCACGGGTTTTTCATATTTTTTCAAAAGGGGAGGGGGGATTCTGTGCGGTTCACAATAGAAAGACTCCGGATAACACAAGGCCATCGAAATTGTGTTTTCTCTCTCTGCTCGTGCGTTCACTTTGGGGTAAAACCGGCTTGGAAAGGTGAAGGGTAGCCATCAGCCTGTGGCTCTCCAGGACTTCTCTCTTTAAGGTGCCCGATACACACCCCTGTGTTTCTAGACTTAGCATCTTGTCTCACTTCCTAACCTCTTCTCATGGAGACACCGTTCGGATAAGGAAACATGCTACACGGCGGCCTTCGGAGGGATGATGCCATAGCCGGACTGGTATAGTTCAGAGGGCGCTGGGCAAGGCCACATTTACTTCTTTTGACACTCAAAGTTCTTTTATTATTTATTTATTTATTTATTTATTTATTTGCCATCACCATTTCTCCACTCTATGCCCTCTTCTACCTCCCCCCCCCCCGCCCTGAAATCACCACACTGTTGTCCATGTCCATGCGTTCTCTCGCTTTTTTTTTTCTTTTTTGCTCACTCCCTTCACCCCCCACCCCTCACCAGAGCTGTCTGCCTGCTCTTAGTCTTCAGAGATTTTTGCTTAGTTTCATTGGTTGGTTTTTAATTAAAATACCGACATTTTCTGTAGGTGATTTTTTTCCCCCTACTCATGCACTATTATAGAAGTTTCTGTAATAAGCATGTTGATAATAAAAAAGTAAGAAAGGAAGGGGTCAAAAAAGGATGACAAAACTAAAAATAAGTGGTTTGCAATGGAACACCAGTCAACAGTGAAAGGGAGTGGACTCTCCATACACAAGATAACACGATGAAGCCCAGACTAAATACGCTGAGAGGAAGAAGACCAGCAGATGGGCACCCTGAGTGTTGTGTGCTAGGAAATTACGGTACGTGACAGAAATGAGACAAGCAGGGCCCGGGGGTGTGAGGTGACAGGAGAGGCGGCAGAGAGGTGACTTCTGGAGGTGATCATCATTTGGGGGTTCATTGTCTTGATTGTGATGATAGGTTCGTGGACGCACACACATGTCAAAGCTTACCCAATTCTACACTTTACGTATGTGCACTTTATTGTATGTACGTCACACTCCAGTAAACCTATTGAAAATAGACCTCAAGAAACTATTGTCTTGCCCTATTTTTTATTGTTGTTATCATCACTATAAACCCTTCACCGTGAGATGCTGGGGGGAGGGGCGCGTGCACAGCATTGTATGTGATTAAATGGGGTGCTGAAGGGGGAGAACGCTGCCGGCACGCTCAGCCTGACCGGTGTTCACCGGGAGTCGCCAGGAGCACCGAGCTGAACCTCTTACACAATCCCTTCGTTTTAATCCCCAGTCCTCCCTCCTGTCGTGTCGCCGTAGTGGTCACAACATACACTTTCAGGAAGGCTTCCCAAACGGCCTACTTCCTCCAAAGTCAAATTAGTTCTATAATTTCTAGCACTTTGTGGGTAAAAACATTTTTATCACTCCTACGTTGTTTAGGAATAGGCCTTCCCACCATCTCCACACCTCTTATGGTTTTTGTTTGTTATTGTTGTTGTTGTTGTTTTGAAGGAGAGAGCCCCCTCTCATCCAATAGTGTAAACTCTCGGCTCTCGGCTTTCGACTTGTTTTGGTGCATTATCAAATGGCCCCCCGCTGCGTTGTTGGGGTCCTGCTGCCTTTGGCTGACCTTCCTCAGATGTCAACGGCCGGTTGACCTGGAAAATACACTACTTCCTGCACACCCTGTTCTGTCACCAGCGCGTCCTGGAGTCAGCCTGGTCCATGTCTGCGATCTCCAGGTCCTTCGGGCACCGCCCCCAGCACCTGCCTACAGCCAAGCCTGTCCGGACAGGATGGCCCTCCTCCTCTCCCTCCCTTGTGGCTGGGCCTCGGGCACATCCCCAACGCGCTCCTTCTCCTTCGGAAGCCTGAGTGGCTGTGAGCGGCCCTCAGCATCTGATGTCCAGGAGCCATTGGCTCTGCCCTTAATCACTCTGTGAGGTAGAGGGAGGGGGAAGAGAAAGTATCTCAATGTGATGGTTTGTAAATAGAAGATTTGATTCTCCTCATGGTTTGGATTTGGGGTTTAAACATCATTGTTCAAGGAAAGGATCAGGCAGTTTCTTTGCCTGTGGCAAAAACATATGGTTGTAAATTAAAAAAAAAATTAGAGTCCAAAGAGAAAGCCCTCCTTCAGCTACCCCAATATCTCTCTGCTGGCCCTAGCCAGAGTCCTATTTCTGTGCATTTACACACGCACACCCCTATGTATGTGCCTTATGTAATACCACATGTCATTATTTCTTTATATGTATATACACATCTATATTTATCGCAATTGAATCATACAATACACAACCTTATTGTAAAAGTTATGCGTACTTATGTCAATGCCTTCATCCTTCCGGAGACCGCCCGTCGAGCAGGTTGGGTTTATTGCTCATGCAGCCAGGGAGATGTGTGGCCGTCTGCCGCCATGGGGAACGGTGAGGGTCTGAGAGTGGTCTCAGAAAGGGTGTAGAGGATTTGTGCTCTGGCTGGGTGATGGGGACGAGTTCAAGGAAAGGGGGGGTTGCTCACTCTGGATTGGATGCTGCAGGAGGTGGGGATAATTCCACAGGTGTCTTCATCTTCTCCAGAGGAAGGGCAGACGGGCAGGGAACAGCTGTTGCTTGTGGGTAAGGAGGCAGCAACGACTCCCATTACCAGTGGCAGGTGCTCGGTGTTTCTGAGGTTCACACAGGGACCTGGCGTTTGTCCTGCGCTCGCTCGGGAGTGCTGCTGTTCTTCACTGTCGCGGGGAAAGCTCGCCTCCTGGAGACTTCTGGGAGACTGTTTGATGGGTCCAGCAGGGGAACACCAAGGCCCAGTGGGGGCCAGGCCAGCTCCTAACTCGCAATACTGGGCCCGGCTGTTAGTGCTGCTGCTTTCCTCCCGGAGAATCGCTCCAGTGAGAGCAAAGGAAAGAGGTGAACGAGGGGCCCTATTGCAGGGAATTGGGGATGGAGCTCTTACAAACTGTCCATGATGCACATAGTTCCATATGTAGGCACATGACGTAGTAGATCACTCCAGACTTCACTAGACACAGTTCAATGTTATTGAAAGTGTCCTACATTGATAGGACACACACACACACACACACACACACACACATGAAATCAGTTTTATGTACATATATACACTTCTTAAGAGAAAGAATTACTTTAAAAAGTATATGAACATGTTTTTAATACAGATACTTTTTGAAGAGAAAGCATTATTAATGACCAGTTCCTGAATTGGTACAATAGTTAGAACTCAAAGGCTTTTTCTCGATTGGTCTTTGTTTCAAACTTGTGTAAAATAAACAACGAGCTGCTGCCGCTAATATCAACAGCACTTTCTAAAAGTATGTTGAGTATGTTGTGTCCTTCTAAATATTTATCTTTTTAAAATAATCTCAATGAGCTATATTTGGGGAAACTTTTTGGGTGGGCACAGAAATGTTCCCCACTGCGCCAGACGAAGAGCATCCACCTCCCTCAGCACGGACAGACGCTCCCTTCTTGTCTAGTGTCCGTGTCCTTGGTCCGGAACGGAGCCAGTGTGGAGAGAGTCTCTCTCTAATGTTGGAGGAAGAGGGGCAGTGAGTGTCCTTGGTGCGGAACAGAGCCAGTGTGGAGAGAGTCTCTCTCTAATGTTGGAGGAAGAGGGGCAGTGAGTGTCCTTGGTGCGGAACAGAGCCAGTGTGGAGAGAGTCTCTCTCTAATGTTGGAGGAAGGGGGCAGTGAGTGTCCTTGGTGCGGAACGGAGCCAGTGTGGAGAGAGTCTCTCTCTAATGTTGGAGGAAGAGGGGCAGTGAGTGTCCTTGGTGCGGAACGGAGCCAGTGTGGAGAGAGTCTCTCTCTAATGTTGGAGGAAGAGGGGCAGTGAGTGTCCTTGGTGCGGAACAGAGCCAGTGTGGAGAGAGTCTCTCTCTAATGTTGGAGGAAGAGGGGCAGTGAGTGTCCTTGGTCCGGAACAGAGCCAGTGTGGAGAGAGTCTCTCTCTAATGTTGGAGGAAGGGGGCAGTGAGTGTCCTTGGTGCGGAACGGAGCCAGTGTGGAGAGAGTCTCTCTCTGACGGTGGAGGAAGGGGGTTGTCCGCAGCAACCCCCGGGTTCTCCTCCTCCAGTTCGAGAAAGAGGCCCTTTCCAGCTCATTCCGACGTCCCAGCTGGAGTGGCCTGCATTTCTCACATCTCCCGCCTTCCAAGTAAGTGGTACAGCCTCGTCTACGCAGCAATGCCAGCGTTACCTGCCAGGGGATGTGGACGGCTGGTCCAAGTCAGTTAGGGCAACTTGAAATTTCTTGGGGGGAAAACATCAGAAATGGAAGCTTATCTCTGGATGTTTGGATTGAATTTCACGAATCAGGACGTTGGGGATAGAGCTGCCCCAGATCGCTCCATTCCGTGTTGCTGAGAAAGGTGGAGGCACAGTCCTGCCCCTTCGAGCCTCTCGCCACTCCTGGAAGGCTGTCCTAGACCAGAAGTTTCCATCAAGTCCTTGCTTGAGGTGAGGAAGCAACCATCAGCCACCCGCTTCCAGCCACAGAGGACCAAATTCACCCTTCAGTTTTCTGGTCCTCGTGCCTGCCAGGTGTTCTGTCCTCTTGCCTCCCACAGTCCGTAAAGCGAAACGCCGCTGCATATCCAGGTCACGTGGTGAATCTAAGGAGAAGGCGGATGATGAAGCAGGTTGCTTTCTAGCACTGCCCATTTCTCATAGTGCTGTTGTGGGGGTACTGGGGGAGCCTGCCCAGGCTCAAGCTCTGACCTCTGGGCGGTGCACTGGATACCAATGCTGGTCCTGATGGAGCTCAAGGGCCCAACATCGTGATGTGGCTGCCACGGCGCAGGGCACGCTCTCCCAGCTCGGCCGGGCTCCCCGGTGTGTTCCCGGCCCCTCATGGGCCACCGAGGCGCTCCCATTGCTCTCAGCTGATGCCCCCGGCGGGCTGAGGCAGCCCCACGTCAGGGACGTTCGGTTGGTTTTCAAGTACCGACCCAGGAAAGGCATGTTGACAGTGTCTGCTTCAGATCCATGAAGGCGTGCACGGCAAGTCTGCTCACAGAGAATTGATGTGTACGTCTTAGGGACAACACGAGACATAAGCAAATCTAATTTTCCTTTCCTATCACCTGCAATGTACACCTCCAATCTTAAAGACTACATTTTACCATTAAAGCTTGAAGTCAAAATAATAGGATACTTGAAACTGATTTGTAAATATGAGACAGATTGTAGTTACAGCATTCTTATAACTGCATTCTTCTTATTATTACTCTAGTTATTATTGGTGGTTATGACAGTAGTAGCATTAGGAAGGATATGGTAGACATGCTCTTCTTCAAAATGCAAAGGAATTAAGAATGTGAAATGCACTAAGGTTTTAATTACTAGTTAATTATTTGTTAACTAGAGGCCGGTGCACGAAATTCGTGCACTTGAGGGGGGGGGGTCCCCTCAGCCCAACCTGCACCCTCTTGCAGTCCAGGGGCTCTCTGGGGATGTCTGACTGCCTTGGAGGCAAGAAAGGCTCCCGCCACCGCCGCTGTGCTCACCAGCCGTGAGTCCGGCTCAGAGCTTCTGGCTGAGCAGTGCTCCCCCTGTGGGAGTGCACAGGCCACCAGGGGGCAGCTCCTGCTTGAGTGTCTGCCCCCTGGTGGTCAGTGCGCGTCACAGTGGCTGGTCATTCTGCTGTTTGGTCAATTTGCAGATTAGCCTTTTATTATATAGGATGATTATATTTACATAGCTTTGTTATTGTTTAGAGATGCCAGGGGAATGTTTTATACTAATACTAGAGTCCTGGTGCATGAAAATCGTGCATGGGGGTGTATGTCCCTCAGTACGGCCTTCACCTTCTCCAATCTGGGACCCCTCAGGAGATGTCCACATGCTGGTTTAGGCCCAATCCCACAGGCCCGCAACCGGCAGTCGGACATCCCTCTCACAATCCGGGACCACTGGCTCCTAACTGCTCACCTGCCTGCCTGCCAGCCTGATTACCCCCTAACCGCTCCCCTTCCAGCCCGATCACCCCCTAACCGCTCCCCTGATGGCCCAATCGCCCCCAACTGCCCTCCCTTGCCGGCCTGATTGCCCACAACTGCCCTCCTTTGCCGGCCTGATCGCCCACAACTGCCCTCCCCTGCCATGACCCACCTCCTCCACTGGGACCTGCCTCCTCCGCGCGAGGTGGCGGAGATGCTGAGACCAGCCTCCTCTGCACTGCGCAGAGCCGTGCGACCCCCAGGCCTCTCTGTCCACCTCCGCTGTGCATGCGGCCATCTTGTGATGACATGAGGGCGTGATGCCACCTAGGCTATTATTAATATAGATATACATGGCGTGTGTGTGTCTATGTACATATATATTACACACATACACCATGGAAATGAATACTAACATTTTCATTCATATTGTACATAGATTTTATAGGTAGTATCCATGATGTTTTTTGTTTGTTTGTTTGTTTTTTATAGAGAGGAAGGGAGAGGGATAGAGAGTTAGAAACATGAGAGAGAGAAACATCGATGAGAGAGAAACATCGATCAGCTGCCTCCTGCACAAACCCCTACTGGGGATGTGCCCGCAACTAAGGCACATGCCCTTGACCAGGAATCGAACCCGGGACCCTTCCGTCTGCAGGCCGACGCCCTATCCACTGAGCCACACCGGCCAGGGCGGTATCCATGATGTTTTATATAGCTTTATAATGTTGACTACACACATATTATAGTGCCCATCAAGTTGAAGAGGAACTAATACCTTATACCAAAGATAGACCAATTATCATACATATTAATTAGAGTCCCATCTCTCCCATCTCTAGTTCTCCTGTAAAGTACAAATGATTTATTGCAATATCGGTAAAAACGTTAAATTGACCTTGAAAATGCAAGTATTCACACACACACTTGTGACTTCAAGCACATTATGTTTTACTAACAAGTACCCGTGTTGTGAAGGCAGCTCAGGGTGGTGCAAACAGTCAGACAATGTGAGCGTCATTGTTTTCTGCTCTTAGCATGCCTCTAGAGGTAGGAAGCTGTTTGATAGCTAAATGCCAGGTGCTAGAATTATAAGCTTAATGTGCATATTTAATTAGCTTTATATTGTCACAGCCTCTGATGTGAGGGTTTTTTAAAATATGCACTGTTTAGAGAAGGAAGCCTGCCTTGTATCTTTGTTTCAGAGAAAGTAGGCCTGCATGCTTGTGTCTCTGTGTGCACCACTCCGCGGCACTTCCAGGGGCGAGGTGGATGGAGCCCCCTGCGGCCCCCAGCTCTCCTGGAGCCAGCCACCTGGGAATGAGGAGGGAAGAGGGTGCAGTGTGGACAGTGGAGGTGGGACCTGCGGCGTAATAGCAGCCAAACCAAGGTCAATTAGTGCGAGAAATCTCAAGCCACTCGGTGTGGAACCTGGACTTCATTTCTCAGACTCGCTCATCATCTGCCTGCACAGCACAAGCCATCTGTAGGGTCTGATATCTTGGGATGGAGAGAAAATTCCCTGATTTGCAAGAAACCCAGTTATTTAACTAATTGGAAGGGCCTGGGGGGAGGGTTTTTGAAATCATGCTATTTTATGACTTTACCTTCATTTATCTAATTCAGTGAGGTCTGGAGGCTTGTGATTTAAGCCCATCCAAAGGGCATTCCTTCTATGGGCGACTGGGACCCGCTCTCCCTTGCCTACTGTATAAAAGGGCCAGATGTTAAGCGACAAATGCATTTTTGGACACCCGTCATTTGGGATATTTATTTCCCATAGTAGAGCAAATCTCCAAAAGACTGACGAAGTACTTTTAAAATTTGTCTTTATTGTTGAAAGTATTACAGACGTCGGACAAAGTATTTTTGATCCATGCAGATATTGGCCTTGCCTGGATGTAGGGTCTAAGCGCAGCCACGGTAATAGCTTTGACGGAATATAAACAAAACAGGTGCGCTTCTGATGGGCACACACATTTAAAACGTTAAATTCCATTTACCATTTCTTTGTTCTTGTAATGATCTGTTCCAGCTCCTCGACCTCCAATATTGCAGGGAATTGTGCTGCTTTATGACAATGGGCGCTCCATTTTCTTTCTGCCTGGGCTCAGTTCTAAAAGAGCCTAATACACATTTTTTGCTCCTTGAAGGTATTTTTGTAAATGTTATTTTTGTATGTAAATGTGAATAACCACTATAAATGTATTTTGTTGTTGTTGTTGTTGTTCAAATGGAGGAGGATGCAGTGGAAGACTTGTTACCGCTCAGTTTGCAAGAGGAGCGCATTGAAATGTTAATAGACTATTGTGCTGTCTTAAACTTTCCTACCCTGGGTATTCCTTCAGAGCAGCTCCAGGAAAATACAGTTATGACAAGACATTCTGTGTTGAATCAGAGAGTTTGCTGGCAGCGAAGGGATGGCAAGCCCCAAGGGCTGAGCTAGAGAACTGTGGGTGAGGGAACTGTTTAGGGAGGTGTGAGTGGGGCGCCCACGGGGACCGCCAAGCGTTTGGGACTCGCAGCCGGGGAGCTGTGCCAGCCCTGGGCCTGGGATCCCGGAGGCTGTGGAAGGCAGGGTGCCTGTCGTGAATGGAAACTGCAAGGAAACACCCTCAACGGTCGAAGCTGTGGGGGTTCAGGGATAGATGCACCGGCCCCTCTCCTGCCCAGGGCCTGCCCTGCCTCACCTTCCTCGGCCTCAGCTAGCCGCCACCGGTTAGCCGCCCAGGCACAGGTGCAGACTCAGACGGTGGGACATGGGTCTGAGGACTCAGAGAGGAGCATTCGTGCACATCCTGTGTTCGTTCCTTATTTCTGCTGTCACAGAGGACCACTCTCTTAGTGGCTTCAAATGACCCCAGATTATTACCCACAGTTCTGCAGGTCAGAAGCCCTCCCTGCGGGGTGTCTGGAGGGCTGCGTCCCCTCGGGAGGCTCTGGGGAGAATCCGTTCAATTGCCTTTGCAGCTTTAAGGGACCACAAGCATTCCTGGCTCGTGACCCTCCTCTCCTCACTGCACCCCCAACCCCACCCCCCGGGAAGCTGCATCTCCTCTACGGGGACCTCAGGCCTCCCTCTCCAAGGAACCTGGGGTCCACCTCCATAATCCAGGATAGTCTCCATTTCACAGCCTGGCTACCTCTGTCAGAATGGAAGGCGCACAGTCACTGCTCTGAGGATTAGGACATGGGTGTTTGGGGAAGCCATTGGCCCGTCTGCAGACCACAGACCCCAACTAGCTGTGACTATGAAAGAAGTGGACGTCTCTGTTACAGAGAGATTAAAAATAAGACTGGCCCCAGCCAGTTTGACTCAGTGGATAGAGCGTCGGCCTGCAGACTGAAGGGTCCTGGGTTCGTTCCGGTCAAGGGCATGTGCCTTGGTTGCAGTCTCGGTTCGGTAGGGGTGCGTGAGGCAACCGATTAATGTGTCTCTCTCACATCAATGTTTCTCTCTGTCTCTCCTCTTCCCTTCCTCTCTCTCTAAAAATCAATGGAAAAACATCCTCAGGTGAGGATTAACAACCAAACAAATAAGCAAACAAAGAAAAAACAACTAGACACTGCTTGTTGCACCACTGAGAAAGAATTCCTTTTTATAGCGTGAAAAGTCTTTTCTTTTCTGAAGAATGCAAAAGGTGTCAAAGTCATGTCCTATTTAATGCTAGCATTGTTGTGTATATTTAGGCCTTTCTGTTTTGAATAGCTTCGAAATTTCCAACTTCAACTCATGGTATGAATACTTTGACATTTTTCTTAAAAATACTACTGACTTGGGAAAATAATACTGGGTAAGGTTTATGGAGTTGTTATGATTTTTCTAGGCATTTTCAGACATGACTTCCACACTACCCCTGTGAGGAAGACGCTCTCATGAACTGTATTTCAGAGATGATGGGACAGGAACACGGGTTCAGTAGTTATGTGGCAGGTGACGTCACTAAGGGGTGGATATGACGGGCATCATCGTCCATTTGCCTCCCTCCATTAATTCCCCACTCACCCTGGGGGATGGCTGAACTTCTAAGCTGCTCCATCTGGGCTCCCTCCTCCTCCCACCTCCCACCCCCTTCACCCCCCCCCACCCCCCCTAGCATGGAAGGGAGGCCAGCAGGAGTCTTCAGGGTGGAAGGAGAGAGAAACGTGTAATTCCTTCCCTCCTCTCACTCCCTGCTCCCTCCCCGCTTTGCTGCTGGGCACCCAGGGCCTGCTCCCCTCTCCAGCCGCGCCCGTCCTGTCCGGCCCAGTCTGTGCTCCCCGAACTCTGCCAATGCGGTGCCTCGGGTTCTAGGGGGTAGTGATGGCTTTCCAGTTTTTGCTCGCCCCTGGGTTCTCCGCCATCCCTTGTTTCCTTCACGTTCCCCGCCTCTGCGAGTCATCTGTCCGTTAAATTTGATTTAATTTCATTGATATTTAGTGAAACTCCTTTGAATGCACCCATCTTTTTCCTCCCTGTGGAAGTTAGCTGCAATTTGATCACAAGGATATCTAACTTAGGAGACGAGCCCTTCATCATTTTGACTTTGACGAAAGTACATCTCCCAAATGAATATGTGTACATCTTGAAATAAGTTAGCTGCATTTAGCCAGCTGCTTATGGACTTGTTTTACTAAGTTTAGAAAATGACTGAATTAAGCCAGATGATGAATTTTCAGGGGTGGACATGGCATACCTTATGTGGAGTGTAATGAGCAGCTTATGTAATAAATCCATGTGTAAGTTTCAGCCAACTGGCCCTTGTTGTTGCTCTGCCATCGCTGAGCATTGTTTATCACTTCTGTGTCATGCTCAGGCTTCATGCTCCGCGGTGAGTTTGGGTTTGAGTCATTCACACTGGAAATGCATCACGTTCTCCCTCAGAGAAGGGAACTCTCGCTCCCACAATATGCAACCTACATCTGTTCTTTTACAGACTTCTCTGCAACACTTCCTATGTGATGCAGATGTCTGTTTCCTTGACAACAAGGTAGGGTGAGCGCTGAAACCAGAGCGCGTGCGTGCCGGATTTATTCTGAAAGTGAGCTGTGGCTGCTCAGAGGAAATAGATCAGAGCAGCCTTGTCTTCTTCTGCGACAGAGATGCTGATCAAGGAGCTCCACGTGGCCGGGGGTTTCCATGGAGTCGAGGGCACAGATCCACATGATACTCGACACCGGCCTACCGCATTGTTGCATTTGTTTACCAGGACTGTTCACAGTTTGTCCCAGTTCCTCTTCGGTCACATGTACCGACCAACTAGTTCATCATTGGAAAGCTAAACAAACACTTCCTCTTGTCCTTTCCATTGTGTGATGCAGTTAAGGGATGCGTATCATGGTCTCTGGTGGTCTTTGCATCTGGAATGTGTAGTTCAAAATGTGTTATGATGTAATAATTCTGGAATCCAACCACAGGTAGGTCAGAAGGCTTCCTTATCATTTGTCCATGCAAGTCTAAATGACAATGTCTGTATTGATAAACCTCTGATGTAACAAGATCCTAAAATGACTTTTGACTCATTTAAAAAAAAAACTATTGAATTATTTTCACAGTCTAGATAAGTAAATGACTTTAGCAGACTCTCCACCAAAATTAATCTTCCAACCCAAACCCCAGATCAAGTTTATGCCTCCCAGTAATGTTTAGGTAATGAGGTTGGAGCCTCCTCCACTGAGCATTGGGATCTGCGTACACAGGCCTGAGACCCATGTTGCAGTCCGCCTCCCTGTGGGAGCCAGGCTCCTGGCTGGTGGCAGAACAGTCCATGGGTTTCAGGCAAGTGGAGACTCACACAGGCAGGGAGCTCTCCCTGGTGCTGCTTAAAAACTTGACATGGGGCTGCCTCCTTTGTTTAATCTTCCCTCTAACACAGCTCATCTGATCTGTGTCTAGTACATCTCACTTCAAAGGTGATCTATCTTGCTTCCTCCCAATTCCACCAAATCTCTTGAAAAACCCTGTTGCAACTGTGATGCGATCTGATTTTTAACATAGGCCTCGCTTGCCACCCAATGGCCTGTCCCATCATCCACTCACCCTCTATTACTGCCCAGGACAGAGAAACCATCTATTGAAACTAATGTTATGTGCATTGTTCTTTAGAAAAGTATGAAATTAATTTAATTAAACTACAAGGTTAGTCAGTATGGAGAGTTGGGCTACCAAGTCTCAAGATCAAAATGCCCTCTAAGCTAAATAATTGTTCAGCATGTTACACAGCGGAACAAAAGCCATATAGCACACCAAGCAAATCAAAATTGAGTTATGTTAGGAGACACTCTTCTGTCATATGTTAGCTTTTTTTTTTTTAAATGCCACTCATTACCAATATGGATTTAGCTACCTAGTGTGTCATTAATCCATGTACATCCCTTTAACATCCAGATCGGGATATCTTTTCACACTGGGGAGCTCTGTTTCTCTGTCACAGGCCTTCAGGTTTGCTACACGTCACTGCTAAACGTTCAAGTGCTCACAAGGATTTTGACATCCAGATATGGTGCGAGGGCATGCCAATGAGAGCGAGTGTGCGTTTATGAGCAGATGCGGGCCAGCATTAGCGCATATTTAGGACATCCTGAGCCGAGAGTATGGTTGGAACATCATATCCGGCACCCTTGCGGGAGGGAACACAAGATATGTGTAGACAGTGATAAGAGTCCCAGAGGCCTAATGCCCAAGACAATTGTTAGCCAAGAAAACTGACGAACAAGGGGAGAGATGTAATATCAGCAACGGCAGTGGGGGAAGAGGCACCTAGCTCTGGTTATAGGACTGTCAGAATGGCCTCTGTGTGGAATCTTGAAGGCATAACCTAAGATTTTGTCAGTAGAGATAAGAGGATAAGTGGGGAAGACATTTAGGAATTAGAGCTAACAGAATCTGGTGACTAATTTCAAGGGGGAGACTGTTTTCATGGGAGCACAAGTCAAAGAAGGCCAGCATTTTTAGCCTGCGTGACCGAGCACGCTGTGAGTGTCTACGAATCTACATGGAACTATTATGCAGAATTTGGTTTGGAAGCGATGGTTTTTTGAGGGACAGCAAAGCACCAGGTGGGAAAGTGAGCCAGGCCGTTGGGAAGATAAGACTAGTGTTGAAGAGAGAGGCTGGGTTATTGAGTTGTGAGCAACACAGAAAGAATAGTCCATCTCAAGTCAGTGAAAATGAAATAGGTTCATCTCCTACTCTTCCTTGAATCCATCTGGATCTTGGGCTCCTGTGTCTGTAATTTGAAGGAATTTCCACAAGGGGGTGATGCATTCTTATGAGGTAGTTTAGACTTGCGACTCCAAAATAAATACTAGTAGGAATCCAAAACCAACTGTTTTTGCTCCCTCTTTGGAAGTTTCAGAAGCTACCATTTGCTGTGTTGTATGAAGTGTTCTTTAGTGATAAAATATAAATTATAATTTATCTTATTTTCTAAGACGTATCGAAAGTGTAAAGGTTATTTGGAGTAATCATTAAACCAATCATAAAAAATCTAGGCGCATATAGGGCTGTCCCAACTTTTCATGATTTATTTCCAAAATAAAATGTTTTCTCAAACGTTTGGCATACTTGACTATATAATCACTCTTCGGTCTGCTTTTATGACAGAACACTCAGGTTATTTTTTATTTTTTAGATCAATCATTCTTTATTCACTGGTCACATATTTTTAAATGTAAATAGCATTTTCTTTCTGGGGTTTCAAGCATTTTTCTACCCACACTCTCAAACTCAAATCCTCCTGACTGGCATATCCCACTCCCACTTGCTTAGAGATCCAAATAGAAACATGTTCTCTTCCCATGTAAGTGAGTCATCCATGAAACATAATGTTGCAAATGTACATGTATCTCTCCTTATCTGAACCCTTAACCACATAGTCACTGTACAAACTCATAAAATTGCCCTCAAATTCATTATTAAAACACAGTCCAGTAAAAACATCTACAATAGATAGATGATGTGTCATAGAATTGTACACTTGAAACCTTTATAATTTTATTGGCCAATGTCACCACAATAAATTTTTTAAAACATTTAAATATCATCTAAATTGCTCTCAGAGTTTGAATGATCAGAAATTTGATGGAGACAGGCATCTCAGTCTACGTGGCCGCAGCTGGAGCTACTTAAAGACTGGGGAGTAGAATTATCTGAAGACCTACTTCCATTTCTCTCACATGTGAAGGTGGCTCCTGGCTAGACTTGTCTGGGATTAGTCACTGGAATGTACACGTGGCCTCTCCTCCCACGATTCCTGGGCTCTGAGGCCCAAGAGAGAAAGAGCCTGGCCGAGGCTGTTGCTGTTTTGGACCTGATCTCAGAAGTCATCCAATGTCCTATCTCCTGCATCCTGCTGGTCATGTACCGGGCCAGCTCTGGTTTTACATGGGAGACAATCACACATCTTGGGAACTGGCTACCTCAGCCTAAATGTAACAGAAACATTTCCAGATCTTGAAAACATTGTGTTAAAATAAAACAAAGTAGCAGAAGGAACGCTAGAGCAAAACATTTTTTACAAATTGAAAATACATAAACATAAAACCGCAATATACATCTTATAAGAATGTAGACAAATGAACGGTTATACATTAAACATTTAGAACAGCTGGTTCTATGGAGAGGGAAGCAGAATGAACATGGGAAATGGTCATAAAATTTTTTAAAACAAAATATTTTTATTCTTAATAAATGTTTAATTTGAATATAGTTTTCCATTTACATGTAAAAATTCATATTTCAAAACCATGTCTATATGGTAAGATGCAAAATACTATTGGAAGATGGAGGTGGGCTACAACATTATTACTTTCCTAGGATCAAGAATTTCATGCAGCATGAAATTCTCCCAATGGAAACTTTACTTTAATTTCTATTCAAGCAGTTAATTGGTGGTCTGGAGATTTTGCAAATGGCCCTTGATTAAAGTTCCTTATTTGTTGAAGACTGGCCAACGTCTAGGTTCAAAATCAGCAGTAAACCCTGAGTAATGATGATTTTCTGGGTTTTGAGTTTAATTACTTGAATTATGTAAATGTAAAATTTGAAGATTGTAAATGTAAATGACATTTTGCAAGTGATAAATTCTTGCATTTAGCCTGTAAATTCATGTAGATACTACTATTTATCATTCATGTATCCAATGTATAGATTCATCATTTGTTTACTTGAATAAACAAATAGACATTTAAGAATAAATCAGAAAAGATTTGTGGATTGTAAGGACATGAATCTCTAAACTTGAACATTTTCTTAGTTGTGGCTATTTCCCTTAAAACAACAAAAAAGTGATAATTTATGTAAAAGAATAATGTAGTTCCTCATCTTTAACAGATTTAAATGCACACCTTCCCATTAGCAGGGTGCTTCTCTTTCATTATAAAGGTGTAGTTCCGCAGAGAGTTATAATAAGTTATACTAATTATTTATGCATGTGTGTATTATCTTAATACCGCACCTTTTTAAACCTCTGCCCACGAGTCCCTTTAAAAATTCCTCAGTTTAACAGTTGGCCACTAGTCAATGCTGAACCAGCTTCCTGCAAAGGGACATTTTTTGCATGTCCTTGGAGACTGGATAATTAATGTGTAATGTTTTACTTAAAACTCTAATTAAGTTTAAATTAAAATTCTTTGGGGTTTTAATAGAGGAGGAAGCATTTGGGTGCCTATTTCACTTAAACGTTGTATTTGCCAGCATGTCTGGGCCAAACCACCTCCACTTATATATACTTAATATTGTTTTAATGTTGGCATTTGGTCTGGAAACTTTATGAAACTGTTGTTTTCTTTCTTACCCTCTTCTACAGTAGCTTCGCTTTAGTTTGAGTGGGAGATATTATAAAACACACTAGAGGCCTGGTGCATGAAATCATGCACTGGGGCGGGGCGGGGGGTACCTCAGCCCAGCCTGCACCCTCTCCAATCTGGGACCCCTGGAGGGATGTCCGACTGCTGGTTTAGACCCGATCCCACAGGGACTGCTGGCTCCCAACCGCTCGCCTGACTGCCTTCCTGATTGCCCCTAACTGCTTCTGCGTGCCAGCCTGATCACCCCCTAACCACTCCCTTTCCAGCCTGATCGACACCTAACTGCTCCCCTGCTGGCCTGATTGCCCCCAACTGCCCTCCCCTGCAGGCCTTGCCCCCCCCCCCAACTGCCCTCCCCTGCTGGCCCAATCACCCCTAACTGCCCTCCCCTACCAGCCTGGTTGCCCCCAACTACCCTCTGTAAATATTTCTCTCTTTTCCACGTCTAGCATGGCTAGAGAGTGGTCCGGTTCCTGAGTAGGGGCTGCTGGGGATTGAGAAAATGAAAGAAAGAGATAGACACAGAGATAGAAGGAAAAAGCTGGGGTCGGGTGGGACAGCTGTCCTCTGATGGAGAGACAGTGATCCAGAGCCAATAAAGCACATTTATTTTAGACAGCAAAAACCAGGAAGTTTTACTAAAGCCCAAGACAAAGGAGATTATGTGCATTCTTGTGGCTTCTTTGTAATCATCACTTCTGGGTGGGCCTGGATAATCGTGTTTGTTCCTAGTGCTTGGCTGGATTTAGATAATGAAACCCACCCCCTGGCACCTGAGCTGAAGGTCAGGCTGACAACACACCTCCCTCTGGCAAGGTGTGTTTCCAGGACATGGCTCTGCCAACGCCACTGGATTCAGCTGACAATAATTAAAGAAATGCTCATGTGCCTTCTCAGGCGCTCTCAATAACCCTCCCCTGCAGGCCTGGTCACCCCTAACTGCCCTCCCCTGCTGGCCTGATTGCCCACAACTGCCCTCCCCTGCCGGCCATCTTGTGGCGGCCATCTTGTGACCACATGGGGGCAGCCATCTTGTGACCACATAGGGCGGCCATCTTGTGTGAGGGCATGATGGTTAATTTGCATATTACCTCTTTATTATATAGGATAGGATGCTCATTGTCACTTGCTATTTACTCTGTTTGAGAAACTTGAAAAGTAGTACTTATTCTTTCCTCCTAACTTCATTTATAAATACTATCAATTAAGACTCAGCTTCAAGAGCTTCTCTTTCTATTCTCCCCAGAGTCCTAGTCGATCAACCTGACTTCTCCTTCCTGTTGGCCAGGCACTGACTCTGTTCTGAGGACCATATGGGTGGGAACATCTACGGCAAAGCTTCATCTGTGGACATACCAATCGGAGAACTGACATCCCCACCCGTCTTCTCTTTTGCTTGTCTTCCCCCATCTCTGAGAGGTACCACATATTCTGAACATGAAGTGTTTCTAACTCAGCCTTCACATTCAATAAGCTATGTTAATTTTACTCGATTCTTCCTTTTCTACCTGCACTTCTCAAAACTGGGAAAACGTTTTAACTTGAAATTACTGTTATTCACTCTTATTCCTTTAGCAGCGTCTCAGGTCCCTGTCTCCAGCATGTGACAAAGCCTGCACGTGGACATTTCCAGGAAGGCTTTCTTCCATCGTCTAAAGGGGAGACTGTACTATAAGCTTGGATATCGTGCCTTGCATGACAAAAGGAGTTTGGGGTCGCCCTAGCCGTTTTGGCTCAGTGGATAGAGTGTCAGCCCCAAGAATTAAGGGTCCCAGGTTCGATTCTGGTCAAGGGCACGCACCTTGGTTGCAGGTTCCCCAGGCCCTGGTTGGGGTGTGTGCAAGAGGCAACCAATCGATGTGTCTCTCTCACATCGATGTTTCTCTCCCTCTTCTTTCCACTCTTTCTAAAAATCAGTGAAAAAATATCCCCAGGGGAGGATTATCAACAACAACAAAAACAAGTGTAGGGTTTTTGGTGTCCCTGAGAGGACTGTTTTATTTCCTTTTGTTTTTATTTGGACCGTCCCTCTCTTTGTCTTTTCTTTGTCTTTTCGTGTAGACCTGATATTGGAAAGGACAGATGAAGCTAATGGTGTGATGTGCGGCTTGTTTATGCATTATTTGGGGGAGCTTTTCCCTGGGTTGGGACATGGAATCATGGGTTCACCAGGCCATGGTGGCACCCACACCCTTCACCCTTTCCATCCCGTTCAGTCCCTATTGTTCCGCCTTTCAAATATGGGATTATACAGACTCTTTTCATGTGAAAGATTTCTTCTTATTTAAATTGAAAAGGGAAAATAAATCGGAAGTAGCTGGTCATGTGTGATCTCTAAAGAGTAGGCGACGTCCACATGAAATCCCAGACATGAACGCTTGTTCACTATGAACCGGTGCGCTCACTAAATCGTCAAGGCGGCCATGGCAGCGACCTGGGCTTGAGAGGATGTCCTTGCCCAGGGCTCACCCCTGCAGGAAAGCAGTTCCGGGTTGTACCTCCAGGTTAGTCAATATAGAGGAGGCAAAGAGAGGGAGGGAGGGAGAGAGAGGTAGGTAGGTGGAGAGGGAGACCAAGAGAGGGAGCGGGGAGCACCACGTTCATTTTCATTGGGACTTGGAGTTTCCAGATTCGGAGAATGTAATAATTCTGGTGCCTGAATGAGGACTTGTTTGGAAGGCATTTTCTGGGAAGAAATGTTGTTGTTTTTCTTCTGCCTAGAGCCACCCTCAGACAAAAGTTTCCCTCAGTGTCCCTTGAGGCAGGCGTCTTTCCAGTTTTCCCACTGCAGGTGTTGCTTTTGGGAATCCTGCCTCTGGGCAGAGGTGTCTGTTGTACTGTCTCTCCCCAGCGGGTCCCGGGCTTGTCTTCTGGCCACTGTGGTGCCCGCTGAGGATGGGAGGCATGAGGGGCCATCGTGTGCCCTCACAAGATGTGCCGACTCCAAAGGACTTGGCCCTTTGAATGAGAGCGTTCTCCTTGTCTCTGATCTTGGACAACATTCCTCAGTTTCTTATCATCCAAGCAACACTTTCCAAGTAATTTCAAAGCACCAGTTTTCCCAGAATGTTGGGGCACCTGTAGGGACCTACCTTTGGTTAAAAATGGAACACCTGAGAGAAATGCTCCATAGCAATTCATTGACCGCTTTCACTAATTCAGAAAGAAGTCTCTTTGAGCATAAACACTCATGAAGAAGCCACTAACATTCAGCACAGACTTCCTTATTTTATCAGGATTATTTTTTTCCAGGTCGGAAACATGATTACCATTACATCTTATGTCAATTGCACTTAGCTAAACTAGTGGTACTAAATGGGAAAAAGTGACTGTGAGTTCTAAATATTTTACTGTAGAAAGCATTCTTCTATGTTATCTGGGCATAAATCATGATTTTCACATTGTCTTCCAAAGTAAAGAGGAAAACGATTCCTTTATGAAGATTCCCGCAACTTTAACCTCGCCTAATCAGCTCTCTTCAATACTTGTCTCGCACCCCGCACATCTCCACATTCTACAGAGGGAAACAAGCCACTGTCCACGCTCTGAAAAGCAACAACACTGAGCTTTCATGTAACCGTGACTCTGCCGCATTCCATAAATCGCGAATTAGAAATGTGTATTGCAACACTGAACGTCCAATAATCTCTTGGCAGCTTCTTTGGAACAGAAAATCTTTTTGCGAGGCGAGGCTGTGCTGGGGCCTTGGCTTGCGGGAGGGATCAGAGGAGTTTGAGGACATTTTTCAGGGTCCTGGGTTTATGGCCCTTCTCTTGGCCAGATCGACCATGTAATCTTTAATCCCTGGAAAACTTTGATTTAACATGTCATCTCAAAGATATTACTTTAGGATTTCAGTGCCGTGGCCAGAAGGCCAGGCATTGTGCGGAGCCTGGAAAATTACAAACATCTCCGCGTATTTAGGTGAGAGCCTCCTTTCATTTCTGTTGGTCTCTCTCTCTCTTTTAACTCTGTGCATTAAAACACTCGAAAATATGATGGCAAGTTTTTAGCAACTTAAAATTATGTATGTAAAAATTATATATGAATACTAAACATCAAATGTCTGCTTTACTTTTTATAATTAGGTATGTCTCTTTCTAGGTTTATTTCTTACTATTAAATGCTAGTATGTTGTCTTGAAAATATGAATTCTGATTGATTCAGAGATGCTTGCATTTTGGCTTTTTCCCCATGACTTGATGGGGTCATCTTTGCTTGTATGACACATAAGAGTTTGCATGCTACGTATGCTGGGTAACATTATAGTCAATTTCACAATGTTTGCTAATTGTCTTCTGAGGATTGGGCTTGAAATTCCATACCTTCAAGATGTGGAACTGCCTTTGGTATGAAATAAAGCCCCCGAGTAAAGGAATTTTAGAGTGTTTAAGATTCCATTTCATTTCATAATGTCCAAAGAGCCGTAGGGGGAAAAAATGTTCATAACAGCTCAGAAGTATGACCTTGAAATTAGTCACATGAAATTCTAGGTATGAACAAGAAAATTAGCTCCGGACCAAGCTTTTCCTGCAAAATATAAATGCTGTAGTCAAATTTCAAAAGCTGCTCAATTATGAAGCTTTTGAAAGAACTCGTTATCCACATATTGACGTGGAAGGTGATTCTAGAAACGAAATGGACTGTGCCGTGTTGAGTTAAGAGTTGGCTAGAATGTTCTGGCTCTTCGTTCTCGAAGGTGGATGCTGTTCGGATGTCCTGTCAGCTGTTTCTCTAGCAATGGTCGTACACCCCAGCCTTCTGTTGTTTGTTGCTTGATTTTCCGAGTACCAAAAGGGATTTTAAAGTTGGTAGGTGAAGATTAAAAGCCCCGTATCTGGCTAAATCAAAGTCTGGCCACATGACTCCCTTCTCTAGAAACCCTTCTGAATTTCCAGTGTTGCACATGCAACCTGCCTCCGTGCTCCTGTCTCCCTTTAGGTAAACCCCACCTCACCTTTAACCCTTTAGCGATGCCAAGGGCTGTGCAGCTCCACATACACCCTCTCCTGCTTGAACAGGCCCCTCGTGCAGGCTCCTTCAAGTGCAGGGTGAGGGTGGGAGTGTGCTTGTGTTCTTCTCGTGTGCACACGTGTGCACACTGACTCACCCTTCCTCCTTGAGTTCCCTCTCTATATCATTTTTAGGTTTTATTTAAAACAAAACAAAACAAAACACAAGAAACATAACCAAAAGTTTGATACCAGGAGATACCCTGCACCAGCAATAACCAATCTTTCAGAGTGGTGACACCACCCTTTCATTTTCCTGAGGCTTTGAGATGCGTGGGAATGAGGGTTGAGAATAGTTATAAACTGAACAATTAGGAAAGTCTATAGAAATATAGGGGTGGGGGCCAGTAGGACTGTACATGCCTTTTCTTCTGCTGAGAATCCCGAAGCATGGAGAACTGCATGATGCCCAAATGAGCTCCGAGTCAGACCAGACGTGTCAGTTGATCTGAGTTCCTGGCTAGGGACCCATTTCCTGGGGGACCTGAGGGAGGAGGGCATGACCTCTACCAAGGATCCCGTTCTGTTCCCACCTGTGGTGAAGCATTTTCCACCCTCCTATGCAGCCACTGTAACCTTTTCATTTGTGAACATCTGTACGCCCACCACTGAGATGAATGCTAATGTGAAGACAAAACCCACAGAGGACATGGTCCTTACCATTGTGGAGTTCAAGGTGTAGTTGGTAGCACTATCTATAGATTGCAAACAACTAGGAACTAAAATAGCAGTGTGTAATCATGAGATAGATTGTGTGGAAACATACCAGGTGGACATGGGAGGATAAATAATCCTTGGGCTTCTCATCTATAGCAGGCAGATATTCATGCTCACCTCACAGGTTGTTATAAAGATTAAAGGATGTAAGTATAGCTAACAGTCAGGCACATTATATGTCCTTTATACGTGTTACATACAATACCCACCTGGGCTTGGAGTAATTTAAAAATATGTTTCCATTCATTTACACGTAGGTCCTATCATGTACTAGGTATTGAGGATACATTGGTGAGTAGAACCAGAGTGGGTTCCACTTCCACAGAACTTAAATCTGGTTGGGAAAGAAAGAAATAATCACATAAACATATAAGAAAATATCAATGACATGCTAATGGGCAATTAAAAAGAAAAGTGATGTGTTAGAGAAAAGGAGTTACTTTAAATCGGGTGATCAAGGAGCGCCTCTCAAATAACTCCTATTATTTCTCTTGATTGATACAATAAATAATATTAATAGGTTTTTATACTCAACTATTGAAAGTTAAATGAGAAAAGGGAACCAGCTACGTTCCTATAATGCAATAATCAAATGATACATTTTAAGAGTTCCTAATGAGCATACATTAATTATCCAAATGCCACTTCAAGATCACGGATGTTGACTTTCCCAAAATATATATGCATCCCATGATCTCACAAAACCCAGAGACCTAGTACTTCCTTGGGGAATTTGACTTTTCCTTGTGTGTGTGAGGATATACTGGGTGTGTGTTTTACAAAATGCAATTATTGCTAAACCTGCTTGGTTTTCTACTGAAATGATTATTCCATGCAATTGACCTGTCACCATGATGGCACGTTTTAGAATGCTAAGCTCTGTTGACTAACATGACATTTTTATTCTCAACAATTGGTAGCACTTTGTCTGACGGTGGCCTGGTCATCATGCAGGAGTGAGCACGGTCCCATAGCTCTCTGTGGTGTCATTCCTCAGGCATTTGTGTTTTCCTGCAGTACTTCCATGAGTCGTTTGTATGAGGTGTTGCCTGGAAATAGCCGTTCTGTCTGTGGCCTTGAACTGACTTGGAGGGGAGGTTAAGAGAATGCAAAGATGAAAAGAAGGTACATGTGCTAAGATA
Source organism: Cnephaeus nilssonii (assembly GCF_951640355.1). Classification (NCBI taxonomy): domain Eukaryota; kingdom Metazoa; phylum Chordata; class Mammalia; order Chiroptera; family Vespertilionidae; genus Cnephaeus; species Cnephaeus nilssonii. Next base: position 112,290,271 of record NC_137073.1, on the reverse strand, counting down.
CACATTATAATCTGATGAGGCAGCTGCATATCCACGGTGGTGATCAAGAACCTCATTATTAATCCACTAGAGGCCTGGTGCATGAAAATTCATGCACTGAAGGGGGGGTCCCTCAGCCCAGCCTGCCCCCTCTCACAGTCTGTGAGCCCTCAGGGGCGGGAGGCAACCCGGCAACCAGGGAAAGGCGATGCCCCATCACACCTCTGCTGCTGCCACTGCCGGCAGTGCAAGCCTCAGCTGGCCCTGGTTACCTGAGCCTCGAGCAGCCCTGGGCGGCTGAGCAGCTGCCATCTGAGGCTTGCCTCCACCTTGGACTGGCCCTGGGTGGCTGGGAAGCCGACATCTGAGGCTTGCCTGCACCTCAGTCTAGCCCTAGGTGGCTGGGGGACTGAAGGGACTGGGGGATTCCAGAGGCAGGTGCACAGAGCGGCCGGGCCTGCCTGTGGGAGGGCCTGGCCTTGTCGTGCAAGTCTGCTGCCCTGGCATGGCTGAGGGGACTGGGCACCGCCATCTGTGGCTGTGGGCGCTGCCATCTTTGAGGGTGTGGCAGTCAATTAGCATATTCCCTCCTTATTGGCTATGGGCGCCGCCATCTTTGAGGGTGTGACAGTCAATTAGCATATTCATCCTTATTGGCTGTGGGTGCCACCATCTTTGAGGGCAGGACAGTCAATTAGCATATTCCCTCCTTATTGGCTGTGGGATCCACCATCTTTGCAATGGTGTGAGGGTCAATTAGCATATTCCCTCTTTATTAGATAGGATGTTGACCTGATAGGACCCTCCCAGGTTTGGATAGTATCCTTGTATGAACTTATTGAAGAGTTTCCTACTAACCTCTTTTGCAATAATGAAATCTTTGGAACACTTAAATAAATAATCAGCACAATCAATTGAGTTTAAGAAATTTCTGAAAGGGTCTCTTTATGACCTTAACTAAATGGTCAGATTGTAAGGATACTACAGATAGCAAAGCTTGTCCTGAATAGGATTTGTGGAGGTCAACAAGTTTGTGGAGGTCAACAAGTTTGAATAGGATTATCGTCACTGACTAAATTACTTCGTTCTCTACATTGCACTGTTTTTCTGAATCAGGGACTATTTCATGATATGTTGCATTGCCTCCTTCCAGACGTGATTAAGGACATGTAATGCAAGTAAGAACGTAATATGAATATACTGTTCCACATGTTCTTTTGGGAAGTCTTTATTTCAGTCCCAGTGCTGCTCTGCAGCGGGCCCAGAGTCAATTCCAGTTTCCAGGATGCATATGTCTTGTCAATTTTCAGGACTTACCTGCTGCGGAGCTGCTTTCCCTCTGGGGGTTTAACACCAGAGCAAATGACACAAAGCATTTTGGTGACAGGCTGTACTTTCTTCTGTGGGACTAGGACTGGCAAGTGAGGAGAGCAATGAGCCTCTGAAGAATCGAACTGTGGAAGTAGAGGGTGAACATGAGGAGGTGCAGAACGAATGCTCCCGTATGTGTTATCAGATGGTGCCAGCAGAGAGGCAACGCCTGGCAGGTTTACTATTCGGTCACGTATTCCTCTTGGGTTCCTGTATCCATGTGACATGATGGCTTGGGGTTAGACTAGTCCAAAAGCAAGTAATCATGGGTGAAAGATTTGAAACGTCTTCCTTCAGATGACTCGATCAACAGGAAACTCTTGTTTCACCATTGGAACTTCCATATTTTAGATGGGTGGCAGCACAGTGGTTAAGCAGATTGACAATTAATCGGAACAGGCCTGTGTTAATATTTCGACATTTGTTAGCTTGGTGACATTGGACAGGCTTTCTAGAGCCTTTCTAAGTTTAGTTTCCTCATCCACAAACTAACAAGAAAAACGTCCATCTCACAGGGGTATGAAAATTAAAAAGTAATGTAAGATGGTCTAAAATTGTGAGTATATTTAGATGTTCAGTAGTTGGTATTCATCACATGATCTTTGTGTTGTTAATCCTCACTCGAGGATATTTTCTGATTGATTTTTAGAGAGAGTGGAAAGGAGAGGGAGAGACACACAGAGAGAAACATCAATATGAGAGAGACAGATCTTTTGGTTAGCTTCCTCATGCACCCTGACCAGGGCCGGGGATCGAGCCTGCAACCCAGGTACGTGCCATTGGCCAGAATCGAACCCAGAACCCATCAGTCCAAGGGCTGATGCTCTACTGAGCCAAACCAGCTAGGGCTTATCTTTGGCATCTAGGAAAAGTTTTGGGAAGACTGCTACTCAGTTTAATTCACATATAAGCAGTGTCATAATAGATTTCTTCCTGTTATTTTCTTTTTTCTAACTACTTTTAAGATTCTCTCTTTTTTCCCTGTTCACACACACACACACACACACACACACACACACACACACACATTTTTATAATTTTTCTCTTTGCACTTCAGCTTTCATCCCGGTGGGGCAGGTGTAACAGCTCCCTCATGTCATCCTTAGTCTTTCCAACTGTCCCTCCTCTCACATCCAGCTTCCCTGCTGACTCCTTCAAAATTCCAAAAATAGTTCTCATCTCCTGTTAGAAAAACTCACTTCTCATTGATTAGCACGGGACACCCTCTCCACTGTCTTCCCACTTTCTTAACAATACAGTCACACCCTCCTGATGCCAGAGATCGCGGACAGTCAGCTGAGGTCCTTGTGACTTCAGAGTCAAGGATTTCTCCATTTGCTGACACGTTCTCTCACAAAGCTTTCATTACTTTTTTTAAAAATACATTTTTATTGATTTCAGAGAGGAAGGGAGAGGGAGGGAGAGAGAGATAGAAACATCAATGATGAGAGAGAATCATTGATTGGCTGCCTCCTGCACACCCCCTCCTGGGGATCGAGCCCACAACCCGGGCATGTGCCCTTGACCAGAATCAAACCTGGGACCTTTCAGTCCGCAGGCTGATGCTCTATCCATTGAGCCAAACCAGCCACGGCAAAGCTTTCATTTCTTAACCTCATTAGGCCATGCTCTGTCTTGTGCAGGACACTTGTATAAATGCTCTCTCGCATTCTATAATTATTATCTCCTCTGAATTCTTGCTGTTACTAATTAATTAGGAAAGATTAACATCCAAGTTTGCCTGTTGCTAATACAGCTTGAGTTCTCCAAAGCCAACTTTAACTTGAGATTGAATATGCAGAACGTATAGCAAGAAGTTCCCCTGGAATCAAAACCTGTAAAACTGAGGCAAAAAAAGCAGGATTGGGCCAAGGGAAGAATTGAGGCGCCCAGCAGGCCCAAAGCAGCCTCAGCGGGCCTCATGGGGAGGCCGGAGCTAAAAGGACCCATCACGGTGGTCCTGAGTTAGGTTGTCACCTTGCTTTGATCTATCAGTTAGCATAGTCCTCTCTCTGCAAGGTGTGCATTTGGCCCAGGTGGCTTTCTGCAGCTGAGGCAATGCCTGGAAGAGCAGGCAGGTGAAGGTTGACAGCACTCTCAGTAGCTGGGACAACAGATTCTTTATCGAAGGGGGATCTGGGTAGTGTGTCCCCTTGTATGTCACGGACCCAATAAACCAAGCTAGCTAATTGAGCTGAACAACATCCCTTCGCGATTTGCTGTCTTCTACTGACCAGAAGCACTTTACAATGTCAAGGACAAGGGTCTGTGCTCCATGCTGGAGAACAGAGAGCCCCAATTGGGAGCAATCTGTGTGATGAAGCGTGAACAGAGAGTGAGTTTTATTCCAGAAAATGACGCTCTTTCTATCTTGTGGACTGGTCGAGGAAGCAGCAAGGTTATCAGGGAGTAACAAAGACCTTCAGTTCATAGCCATGCATTGTAGTGCTTGTTTGAATGCCAAAACAAACTCCGCACAGTTTGGGGACATAAATCAGACGTGTGTTTTTCTTATGAACTTTGCATTTGCCCTAAGAGACCCCAGAGAAGACAACTTATCACCTCAAGACATCACACAATCACACTGTTCCCTGCAGAATACTACTGCTAATAACAATTTTAAATAGCTCCTTGAGAGCCTTAACCTTTTCAAGGCTACACATCACACTGATTCCTCAATAGTTGGAATCTCTGTATTCTCTCTGAGTTCCAATATTTTACAGTGACACTTTCTGTCAGACAATTAAGTGTATTTATCTGGAGCTGAAATCATGCATACAGCACATCAGCCTTCTACTCAACATTTCCACTGGCTGTTCACTCATGTTAGTATCTCTTTCAGAGTGTATTTTCAAATACTTAAAAAAACCCTCAGCCCAGCCGGCGTGGCTCAGTGATTGAGTGTTGACCTATGAACCAGGAGGTCAGGGTTCAATTCCAGGTCAGGGCACATGCCTGGGTTGGGGGCCTGGGAGTGTGCAGGAGGCAGCCGATCAATGATTCTCTCTCATCATTAATGTTTCTATCTCTCTCTCTCTTTCTCTCTGAAATGAATAAAATATATTTAAAAACAAAACAAAACCCCCCTCAAACCTCAGGTATTGTGCTTCTCATTCGGTAATCAAACACTGCCACATGCTTGGAGTTGGTGCACTTGTTCTATCATGTTTGATCATCATGACCCCAACTCAGCAAATTCAATACATATTTATTTATTACAAGGCACTGTGCTAGGCACGTAGGGCATAATACAGGCCTGGGTATTTATTGAACTGAGTTTCTGAAAGCAATTTCTGAGTTTCTAAGAGAAGTAAGGTATGTATCAAACAGCTATAATTCCGATGAGAATTATATCTTATGGCTATCACTGTTGACTGAGGGGCTGGTAACAGCTTCATGGAGGAGATGGTGTCAGTGTTGGGCCTTGAAGATTGGTTGACGGTTTATTTATTTATTTATTTATTTATTCGTTCATTTCACATTTACAGGTAAATAATGTTCATGACAACAAAATTAGAAAATACAGAAAAGCTAGAATAATAAGTGAAAAGCATGGGCAATCTCAGTGTTCATGTTTTGTTGAATCTTTTACTGAATATTATGCCTGTCTGTCAAAATGTTTACTCAAATCAGGTGACCCTCACCAACCTAGTTGATGATTTGGTACTAAACCTGGACTCAGCGATACAGCATTTGTATTATTTCTTATTGTGGTCAGCGCTGGTCCTACAGTGTTTGGATTCTATACCCAAGGTGATATTTTCATTTCTAGACGTAAGTCTCAAGCCAGAGTGTGTGCTATCCTGAGTTTATCAACCCCTCGGCCAAGGAGCTCAAGTGTGTGACTTTCTATGATCCTGAACTCAACTCATGGGCAAGTTGTTGTCTCTACACAAAGTACTGTAGATTTCTCAGGAAAAACCATGAGGCAATAATAACATGAAATTGATATATTGTATTCTGGGTTGATGGGCCACACACAAAAAGAACATTAATAGCTAATTTTCTAAAATGCAAACAGAATGAAAAAACAGATGAGTAATGATTAATCAGTAATGACTCTTTTGTGACCTTTCTCGATTTATAGATTTTAATTTTTAAATGTCTAAATTGGAATAGTAATATTTGAGATATGCTCAGTTCCTTCAAATTTTAGAGAGATTCCACATGCAGTATTTCATTAGCCTCATAATGAGTAGACTAAACAATGGTAAAAATTCTTAGTTTTACATATGAGAAAATGGAGATGTTGGAAGGTCATGGGAAAATGTATTGTCCAGTAGCAAGTTCCGTGTGAAACTTACACTAGAAATCAGGTCTGTAGCTTCCTTTTCAGTGTGCTCCGGGAGTTTTCAGATGCAAAATCAACCAATTTTCTTCTCACGTTTGAATACTAATGCCTGGTGAATCATCTGAGAAGAGGAGCATTTTCCTAACTCTCCCCCTGAATGCACTATTGTTTAAAGGCTATTAGTTTTTGGCAATCAGCCTGAACCGAAGCGCTGACACGTGGGAATAGAAAACCTTTTTGCTTCTCGCAGGAAACATCTCTTTTTCCTGGCGGCATATCTTCAAGGTGGCTGCCCGCTGGTGTTAATCAGCTCAGGAGGAAGGACCGGGAAAGGTGGCAGACATAGGTGTGAAATCCAGCTGCTTCTGATGTAAAATAAAACCCGAGGCAGCAAGAGCCCTGACCGAGAGAGAGCACTGTGGCTCACGGACTGTCCTAACACACAGCTGGACGTGGCCTTGGGGGATTAGGTGAAACACGCCAGTTCAGCTTCAACAGCTTTCAGCGTGGCTTTTTCTCATTGTAAAGTAAAAACACAAAGAAGTCATTAAGTTCACAGGCGAACTTGTGGGCCCTATTTTTTGATAATTCCTCATGAAAAAAATTAAATTAAAGCCCCAAAGTTATTATAAAGCATTCAATGTCTCCATGAGAACTACGTGGAAAGAATATGTTGCAAAGGAAAGAGACCTGGAGTTTAGGGGAAATGGTCTGAAGTAGCCCAAAATCTGTCTCTGAAAGATAAATTGCAAGTTCAATGTTAGGATGGGGAGGCGGTGACAAAGAGGACTGGAGAACTAGTGAGTAGATGTATAGGGTGTCCCCCAAAAATGTACACACTTCTTTTCTGATAGCTCAATTGATGTTTCTTTCTCTTCAGGTTTAACCCATTGGAATTGGAATTATCCGAAGTGTGTATACATTTTGGGGGACACCTGTATACGGAAGAGTCTTTAAATAATTCCATTAGAGAAAGACATGGCTAAGGGTGACAATAACAGCGTTCCAATGGGCTGATTACTATCAGATGGCCCAAGTCATTCATTTCTCAGTTTTGCTAAATTAAGAATAAACTAGGAGCCCAGCGCGCGAATTCGCGTGGCGCCGCCCACCCACCTGCAGCTCTGCCTTGACACCCTAACCTGTCCACGCAGAGCTCCAGTGCCCCTGGCCCCGCCCCCAAGCCCTCTGGCCTTCTCTGACCACTTCAAGCCCCGCCCTCAGTCCCTCTAGTCGCCTTGGGCTGGTCTCACCTTCTCTGGGCGCCTCCCTGCTTCCTCCCGTCTCCGGAGCAACAAGGCGGCTCTGCCCCATCATGGCGCCGGAGGGGAGCGTGGCAGCCTCCTGCCCGCTGCGCTGTGCTCCTTCCCCCGGCAGGTGGGCCGCGGGGCACTCAGAGTGTGAGCGGTGGGTGGCGAAGGACTGGTGAGGGGGGCGCTATGGGCTCTCACCCCTGCCCTCCCCTGCACAGGATGGTGCCGCCTCCTCTGGGCACCTCCCCACTTCCGCCCCGTTTCCGGAGCAACGCCCCAGCTAATATGCTAATGACCTGGTCGTTACCGTTACGGTGTCCTGACCATTAGCATATTAGCTCTTTATTAGTATAGATTATACACATTTAAGTGGCAGTGTGACTGTCACCTGAAATATAGGATGCTTCCCCCAGACACCTGCTACTGCAGGGAAGTTCATGGTCCCTTATTTAGATGACTCCTCACCTTGCTTTTACGCCTCTAAAACCTCTTCTCTCCTTTAATAAAGTTGGGCTCTCAAGGGTTCTTTTTTAGTGACCTAAGAAGCCTTTCCTGGTGAATATGAGGGAAAATGTACTGCCTGTGGTTGAAATTCTGTCTGTGCACATCTGGCAATGTTACGGTGACAGGACTCACTGCTGTACACCCGGGAGAAGAAGGTGGACAACAAACACTCTTCCACCCTCCCAGCGACGTGTCCTGTACCGCCATGGGGGAGGGCTCCAGTGTCAGCCCAGCGTTTGGAAAGAATGCGCACGCATGTTTGAAGTGTAAGCAAAATGACTTTCACCTGAAATATAGGAGGCGTCCACCCCCACTCCTGGCTTGCTCTCTCTTTTCTGGAAGCATCTGTTCTTGAAAGCGCTTGCCAAAAATGTCACTGCCAGATTTCGCTGGATTGGGTCTCTGATCATTTCCAAATGACAGAAAATCAGCGGTGGATTTGTGCTCCCAGTAATCATTAGCGTGGCTCTGCATTGACTGGGAGAAAACATCATGTTCTTAATCTGCCTGATCTGGAAGGCCAAGCTGTGCCTCACACTGCTGCTCCCCAGGACCCCACCCCGGCCGCAGGGACCGCAGTAGAAAGACAGATTTGCCCGGAAGATAGCATGTTCCCCTCCCCATGGTTAGGAAGACGAGCCCATGTGATTCTCTCCATGTTACACTTAAGGCATCAATAGTACTTTTTCCATATACACGAAAATCACAAGGACTCAAACATCAACCTTATGAAATAACGGAAATGAGTGTGCCAGCATTAGTTAGTACAGATATCACAACTGGCTTTATTTTCTTTTTTAATTGGATGTCTACTTTTATGATACAGCCATAATATTCTCACTAGGGGACAAGACTCACTAGTTCTTCAAACACTCTTTAAACTAATGCCATTCAAAGACCAGAAGTTTCCTAAAATTCCTGTGTGAGTTGCTATTGCCAACAAAGGATCTCAGTATTTAGTTCTGGGTTGGAATTCAGACATTAACCAGTAAAGACGCAGTGAATGGGTCTCCTGGTTTCCTGTCAGCGTGAAGGGGACTTATAAAAGGCCACTCCATCCTCACAACAAGAAAAAAGCTGAGCAAACGGGAAAATCAGCGATTCTTTTTAGACTTATCAGAGAAGGAGGTCACAGGGCGAACCACTGTCCCCCAAATTGGGCTCTACAAGAATCTGAGCAGAGTCAGATATGGCAGAAACATTGGAATGATCAGACCAAGAATATACATATAAATAAAACTATGGTTAATAGGCATTTATGGGAAAGTAGACAACATGCAAGAACAGAGGGATAACAAAAACAAAAACATGGAATTCTAAGAATCAAATCAAAATGCTAAAAATCAAACCCACTGTAACAGAAATGAAGCAAACCTTTGATGAGGTCATCAGTAGCCCGGACACAGCTGAGGAAGAATCCCTGAGCTGGAGGATATGACAGCAGGAACTTCCTAAACTGAAAATCTAAGGGAAAAAAGACTAGAAAGACAGGACATAAGATCTGAGAACTATGAGAAAACTCCAAAAGGCATCACATACACATCAGTAATGGGAATACTAGAAGGAGAAAGAGAGCAAGGACTAAAAGGAATATTTGAAACTGTAAGGAATGAGAATTTCCCTGATTTCCCATCACCAAACCATAGATTCAGAAAGCTCAGAGAATACCAAGCAGGATACATGTAACCCCCCACCCCCGCCAAAAAACAACAACAACAACAACAAAAAAAAAAAACACAAACAACCCCTCAAAAAATCTTCGCATGTCATCTTCAAATTTCAGAAAATCAAAGATAAAAAATCTGGAAAGAAGCCAGAGCAAAAATATATATTACTTATAGAGGAGCAAAGATAAGAATTCCATCAGAAGCAGCAATGCAAGCAAAAGGAGAATGGAATAAAACAAAACTTATTTTTCTTATTTTTAATTGCTACTAGAGATAGCCGTTTGTTCAGAATATTAGTAGCAAAATATATTAAACTGCTCATATGTACATAATATATGCTTGTATATGCATAATAAATGTGTGTGTATTTACATATACACATAAGAATATACAAGCATGTGTATATGCTTTGGTATGCATATGGATAAGTGAAATGATTGGTAGCAATGATATAGGGAAATATTTTGTTATTGTAAGGTACTTGCACTACCCATGAAGTGGTATAATGCTATTTGAAAGTGGACTTGGATTAGTTGTAAATGTATTATTACAAACTCTAGGGTAATCGCTGAGAAATGTTTTAAAAGAAGTATAGTTGACGTGCTAAGAAAAGAGAGAAAATGGAATTATATAAAATAACCAATTAAAAACACAAAAGGCAGAAAAAGTGTGGAAGACAAAAGTAGGAACAAAGAACAAGGGCAAATAAAAACCGTGTATATGATAGATATTTTATTATCCAACTATATTAATAATCATTTTAAATGTTGATTTTCTACACCAATTAAAAGACAGAGATGCATGTGGAAAAATGCAGCTGATGGAATTGCCAAATATCAATGAGCAGAAGAGACCAACAAAATGACCAGAAACAGACACCTTGTGGACATAGCAAACCAGATTTACTTGTCTAAAAAAAACAAAGAAACCAGCACAATTAGTATATCCCTCAGAGCAATCATCAATAGCCTCCCTGATAGGTAGGAATTTGGGGATGATGACTTCTGTGGTAATTAAAGATGGAGTCTAATTCCTCTCCCTGGAATGTGGACTGGTCTTACAGACTTTCATAATTACCAGGGCAATATGACAGACTTCCAGGGCAAGGTCATACGAAGGCTTGCACATCTGGCCAAGCCTTTTGGACACTCATTCTTAGAGCTCAGCTCCCAGGGATGTGAGGGAAACCCCGGCCTCCCTCCCTGGCTGAGTCCCCAGCTGACGGCCAAGTGCAACTTGCCAAGGTGCGCACGTGAGCTGTTTCAGAAATGGGTCCGCCCGGTCCACTCAGGCCTTTCAGCTGATGCTCACAGGGAGGAGGGGAGCCACCTTCCAAGTCCTGCCCTGATTGCAGAGTCCTGGGCAAGGGAAATGCTGTTGCTCTCAGCCAGGAGGTTTTGGAACGGGTTGTTACTTGGCCGTAAATAGCTGGAATGATGTCTAAGCGAGGCTTCCTATTCGCAGAACCTTCTCCCGCACTGACCCTTCCGTCCATGATGCAGGAGCAACCCCGGGCACATCCTTGCCAGGACACAGGCTGCAGGCACTCTCACCGGGTCACCTGGTCAACCTCACAGTCATCCAAGTACAGCGCGACCCCGGCTGCGGAGCCAGAACCGATGCCAGTGATTGGGTAATCCTGGTGTCGTGCCCTGAGGCTCACTCCGCAGCACCAGGCACAGCCCCAGGACGGGGTCATCTGGGGAGGCTTCCCTAAGCAGTTCGTCGCTGCCAGATTGGCCTCCATGCGGCTAAGCCCCAAAGCCTTCACTCTGATCCTCAAGCCTGGCACCTTACTTTCAGCCACCACTTTAGGTCCTTTCAAACCATTTAAAAATATATATCTTTATTGATTTCAGAGAAGAAGGGAGAAAGAGAGAGATAGAAAGATCAATGATGACAGAGAATCATTGGCTGCCTCCTGCATGCCCCACATTGGCATTGAGCCCGAAGTCTGGCATGTGCCCTGACCAAGATTCGAACCGTGACCTCCTGGTTTATAGGTGGATGCTCAATCACTGAGCCACACCGGCCCGGCTCTACCATTTTATTGATTTATTGATTTTTATATTTTTTATTGATTTCAGAGAGGAAGGGAGAGGGAGAGAGAGCTAGAAACATCAATGATGAGAGAGGATCATTGATCAGCTGCCTCCTGCACACCCCCTACTGGGGACCAAGCCTGCAACCCAGACATATGCCCTGAGTGGGAATCAAACCATGACCTCCTGGTTCCTCTGAGCCATGCCAGCTGGGCTCAAACCATTCTAAATACTGCATTTGATGTTCGGCTGTTTTAGCCACTAGCAAGCCCTTCATGGGGAAACTGAGAAACAGCACAAAGATGAAGCAACAGAAAGCATCGTTTCAGCACCAAACTATCTCACTTAATAGCTATCTTTCTCCTTGGACATTACCCTACTGTGGCTCACTAATATTCTCATGTATTTAGCATCAGCTCTTCAGTCAGACTCGCTGTTCCAAACACAGACTTTCAAGAGAAGGGATTGTGCAAAACGACATGAAATCAAATTGTAAAACTCTGCAGCCCGAATGAATTTACTTCCTTACATCGGTTGTCCTGTCGCGAGGAGCAACTTTTCCACGAAGGAAGTAAAGGCTGGGGACTCGGTCCCCTTCGGTCAAGAAGAGGATCTGACCTTTGTAGTTAGGTTCTTGTCTGACGGTCGCTGCCATTTACTTTTTCGAATTGAGACTGGACACTTGGGGACCCGATCTGATTGGCTGATCCAGACAGGGAGAAGCAACATCATAGCTGAGCCTCTTCAAAAGAAGAATAGTGGACACTATTAATATACTACTTATCATGAGCCAGAAATTCTTTTAAATGGGTTACATGGCTAACTTAACAAACTACAGGGATAGGCCCTATTTTTATCCCCATTCCATAGATGAGGAAACTGAGACACAGATCCTGACGAACTTGCACACTGTCACATAGCTATTAATTATGGGAGCTGGTGTAGGAACTGAGGCAGTTTAGCTTCAGATTCTATGCTTCTAAACCTCTATTCTTAGGGTCCTGTTGAAAGATGAAACTGTGAAGCTTGTATCTGTGTGTGTGTGTGTGTGTGTGTGTGTGAAAGACAGGCAGAAAAAGAGAGGCAGAGAGGAAGACAGAGAAGAAAAAGGTATTGTGTGCTTTTTGAAAAAAGAAGGGAAAGGAGAAAGATAATGTACTTGTGGAGTGTGGGCCACACACCTAAAACTACGGTCTCTAACACTTTCCGGATCGGACAGACTCTTACCTAAAACCTGTATGTGCCGCTTCTAAACGGAAGCCAGGGAAATGCCGCTCCATGGAACGGCTCCTTCCCGGGCCTGCGACAAGCTGGGGGCCGAGCCAGGAGTTAGGACGTCTCAGGGGCTGCTCAGAAACTCAGAAATGGCTTGCAAACTCGGCACTCCGGCCGCGCACCTAAGTGTCGGGGAAGGTGGACTTGAGGCGCTGCACGCTGCAGTGTTCAGGACAGCGTGGTGGGGCGGTGGGCCAGGTCCGGGAGCAAAGCCCAGGAAGCATTTGGGGTGTTCATGCCCCCAGGCTGGGCGGGCGGCCCCTTCCCTGGCTGGCGGAGACAGAGCCGGGAAGCCGGCATCAAGGAGGGGCCAGACGGGCGGGCCCTCCCAACGAGAGCCCCTCGCCCCTCGCAGTCTTGGCATGGGCCCATCGACAACACTGGGCCGTGGCCAGGAAGGCTCCGGAAGCCTGCGGACCCCGGGCGGGTGGCGTCTTTCCAAGAAAGCGCAGGACGCAGGCCCTGCTCCCCGGCAGGAGAAACACGAGCCTCCAGACAGGAACGCCCCGGGCCCTCTGAACCCGCTGGTGTGCGACTTGGAATTGGATGGAAGAGCAGGTCTCGGACCTTCCTGTCAATGGAAGGAATGGAAACGTTAGTTCCCGGTCACGTTCCTGTTGGTTACAGCATCGTCCTGCACACCGATTCTGGCCTGCTCAACCTTATGCCTCCTGCTGTAGCTAGCATCTCTTTTTAATTCCTTTCCCAGCAGGACTAGTGAAAAGTACAAGATAAAAGTGTACAATAAAGAATATATATTTTAAAATTAATGTTGAAATAGGACGTGTCAAAAAGATGACAGAGGAGAGAAGACAGTTAAAGTGGAGAAGACAGAGCCAAATGTAAACACACACACACACGCACACACACACACACACACAGCAGCTTCTTGATCATCACATACCCAAACAAAACCATATAAATTATATCATCAGATTAAAATACTTGGCTAGATTTTGTCAGAAGTGTAGCGTGGACAAAGACCGAAAAAGTCATAAGGCGAGTTCAGTGAGTCTGGCGAGAATTCGGTGCTCATGTCAGAAGCATAGTGATGAGGGCAGAAACAAGGAGAAGGAGGATGGGGAGAAGACCACCTGTGATTAGCGGACATCTCTCACTCCCCGTTGCTGGGACGCCTCACTCTCCGGCAGCTCGGTCAGCCCTGCGCACACAGCCTGCCTGCCAGCTGACGGACTGTCACTGCGGGAGGCATGGCGTGTGCAGAGGGCGGCCGTCCCCCCACCAGCAAGTCCATGTGCGGTTCTCATGTACTCCTCAGTTCCCTGGTGAGACTGAGGCCCAGCTCAGGGGACACGCCATGTGCCCCCATAGCGAGCTGGGGGACCGGGCTGCATTCGGACCAGGTCTGCTCGCCCTCCGGTCTGGGAGGTGCTGAGGATGAAGACGGGAACTGGCCTGGCCACGTGAAGCACTTTGCAAACCTGCGGGTTCTTCTCTCCTGTGGGCCTCTGCGTGGGGCCCAGCAGGCAGGTGGGAAATGATGGCCCCGCTGCACTCTCCCTGCTGCGCGCACGTCTGTGGGGGAGCAGCAATGTTCCTGCAGGCCGCCAGGCACGCCTGAGTTCCTGAAAGGGGAACACCTTGGCTAGGAGAGCAAGCTCCTCTCTCTCTCTCTCTCTCTCTCGCTCTCGCTCTCTCTGTCATATTAAAGACCAGTGGAAACACTAGAAAATTTTAACTTAAAGCTTTAAAAAATTAATCAAATTCCATTCTCATTCGCACTATCCATCTCATACCGGGGGTCAAATGAAACGGACCCCAGTCTACAAAGCAGGTCTCTCTGCGTCCTGGCCTGAGAACCCCAGAATCTTTGTTTTCTTTGTTGACAGAGACAGTTAGAAAGGAATCGCTTGTGGTTCCAGAGTGATCTGCAGGAATAGAAGTACCATTCGGCTCTCCTGTCTTCAGGGAGTCGTTCTCCCCTCCAGCTTCGTTAGCATCCATTCGTAAACCGAGTGTCTGCACCCACGCCAGCGCTCAGGGGAGCCCCGGGAGCCGCAGCGGCACCCCGGGAGCAGCCGGGCAGGAGCGGTCCCCTCTCGGGGTGACAGGGCGCTCACGGGAGGGGGACGGGGTTTTATTTTGTCTGTCCGAAGCCAGCCGCCTGAGTTATGCTGCTTTCAGTGTCAAAGACTGATATGAATTATACGCGGTTGTGTCTGACCACAAAGAGCAAGTTGGCTCCGGCTTTTCGCGCCACACTGCGTGGACACAGACATCCTGGATTTTCCTCCCAGATCAAAAAAAAAAAAAAAAATACAATGCTACAGCTGAATGTGCCTGTGATGGCGTGGACGCTGTAAGAGGAGCCAGAAGTGGCCACCACAGAAACCCGGTGGCCAGTCATTATCGCAGCCATCTCGGAGTTACGTGTGAGCGCAGGTACTGAACAGAACGGCCCTGTCTAGACTCAGCCCTTTCATAATGGTTTATCGGTCTTTTCTGTACTAGCTGGTCAAGCGAGTTGTTCGTGATCTCCTTAACGGGCACCCCTATGACATCACCAGAACCAGACAAATCTGGGCATTCTTAAACTATGAGATTTGAGAAATCTTTCTTTTTAACCCTTTGAAGTAATTGGAATAGTTTGATTTATATTTGCCAAGAGTAGCTTCTTGGGTGAAAGTCATGCGATAAATACGTCTTCCTCATTTCCCGTCAATGTCAGAGGAAATGCAATAGTCAACAATGAGAGCCTCCCCCCGCACCCCCCCCCCCCCACACACACACACTATATTATGAGGCGCTCTTACAGAAGAACAGTACCATGAGGTGAAGTAGAAAAGTGGATGAACTTAGTGCCAGGTTAGACCTGGGTTTGAATCCTGGTTCAGCTATTTGCTAAACGGTGCGACCTCAGAGCCACAGTCTCACTGAAAAGTAGAGGCAACGCCTTCATCGTAATATTGGTGGGGGAGTCAGGGGCACAGATGCAAAGATGCTAGGCCAATGACAGGCAGAGGTAAGGCATCAATAACCGGCAGCTGGTACTGTTAGGAAAAGGATGAATCACATATTCACTTTTCTCCTTTTAAGTTCGACATGACAGTATTTTTGGAAAAGCACATTAAAACGTTCTTCTTGAATCTATGGTTTCTCAGGAGTTTCTGTCCTGGTCTGGTTACTCCTGTCATACCCCAGGCTTGGTGTCTTGAGAGGAAATGACGGTGTTTTCAGTAAACGCTAGCGCACTCTTGTTCTTTAGGTTGTAGTGTCTTGGGTCGGGTTCCCCAGAATCCCACGCTAGGAAGAGGATCCATGTACAAGGGAGTTTCCGGTGCTCCCAGAAAACATAGATGAGGAGCCGTAGGATGCAGGACACGGAAGGAGAGGGAGGCTAAGCGGGGTGCCACGTCAGGTTCAGTCCTGCAGAAGGTCATGTCAGGCCGATGCACAGGGGGGCCCTGAAGCTGGGCCTCAGGCTGGTCCCCCCGCCCCAAGGCAGGAACTGGGCTCTTCTACCCCTCACCCATCAGCCGTTGACTAAGGCATCCAAGGGGCTCTGGCAGCATGCCTGCCGTGTTGGGTGCAAATACATCCTGCAGAATCGAGCAGAAAATGCTTTCTGCATGTTTATATTACGTATGCATTGCAGGAATGTCTAGTGTACATTTATAAACACACACGCAGATGGGGACTCCAATTCTTCAATTTCTATGACTTCTGCAACATCTACAATTTCTTCAACTTTTATTCCAACATCAGAAAGTAGAAAAATGAAGCATGAGGTCATATATTTCCTGGTGTCAGATCTGCGAAAAGAAGCCAGAGGTCCTACTCAAACAAATCTTCTAACTGCTCTTAAATGGCTCTTTTATCTTCAACAGGAACTATAATATCATCGACCACTAGAGTCATGGATAAGATGACAGACAATACCGAAAACGGCAAAGCAAACGAAGGCAATTTATTAAAAGCATGTAAGGACAACACTAAACTTCTGTCATCATAACGTCATTTCCCCCTTAATTAAGTTTAAACAGAAATGACTTGCTGAATTGTCCATTATTTCTAAGTCATATAATTTATAGGAAACATAAACTTAAGGCAACAATTAAAGTCAAGAAAAATGTTACATTTAATAAATCCTTATGACCCATTTATTTTTGGCAAAAAAATAAATTTATGAGGGCCTTTGCTCACATCCCCGGGTAGACTTGATCTTTCTGAAATGCAGCCTCTTAGTTTATGAACACAGCTGACTCTTACTTGTCTTGTGTTTTGCTCCAAAAAGTAGAACTTAATAATTAAGATGACAGGATTGTCAACATGGATGTTTATAAATGCTGCAACATTCCAGCTCTCCCCAAAACACGGACAATAGAACGAAGGATACTAGAAACCACACACATGGAGATACTGGAACTTTAGGACTTTGTTCTCTCTAGAAATGCAGATCCTGAATTTCCCCTCTTCTGCTTATCATTGTCTCCTTAGTTCAGAATTCCTGCATGAATTCCCCCTTAGGTCACAGTAGTAAACTCTTTGTGCTCCCAACTCCCAGCATGCCCTTCTCCAGCTTCCTCCTGAGTGAGCACCAGGTGGACCTTTCCCAAGCACGGCCTCAGGCATATCCTCTCTTTGCAGGAAACCCTTCAGCAGCTCCCACTGCTCCCCGTGCTCACAGGTAAGGCCTTCTTCGAACATGTCCTCTAATCTACACTTTCAGATGCCCTGCCCCTTCCTGTTGCGCAGCTATTGAAACGGTGCGTGACTCTGTCCTGCGTCTCCCAGGTCTCTGGACCTCTCCCCAGTCGTCTCCACTCTGACCACCACCTGCTGAAATGGGGCCCCGCCAGTAACACACCCAGATGGGATGATTTCTGCGTGTGCTGATTTTTATTGCCATTTGAAAGAAAGATTTTTGGAACTTTGTAAGATGTCTACAATGACTATGTGTGTTTTTTATATTCAGAATAAAGTAATAGGCCCTGGCCAGGAGCTCAGTTGAGCGTCCTCCCCATAGTCAAGGTTGCAGGTTTGATCCCCAGTCAGGGCACATATAAGAAGCAACCAATGAATGCATAGATAAGTGAAACAACAAGTCAATCTCTCTCTCTCTCTCTCTCTCTCTCTCTCTCTCTCTCTCTCTCTCCCCCCCCCCTCTATTTCTATCTCTATCTCTTACCCCCTTCCTCTTTGTCTCTAAAATAAATAAAACACAAAAAGTAATAGAATAATAAGAGAAATATCAGCTTTCAAGAGCTGTGTGCTGTGTGGCTGCCTCCCTGAAGCCTTCATCCATCCTCTCAAGCAGATCCTCTCCATTATGTTCTCTGGTCACCGCCCCTCCCCTGCCCCACCCCCACCCTCCCCTGAGGCTCTCTCCTTCCTGGCCTGCGGTGGGGTGGGCAGCATTTCACAACCATCTCCATATGGAAAGGTTAGCTGCTTCCCGCTTCTCTCCTGCGGCTGGGCTTGCTTGGTGGTGTCCTAAATGAGCAGCATTTAGCTACATGCTGGGTTTAGATAAATGTGAATGAGAGAGAAGACTCAGAAGCCTCTTGATTTGCATGATTTCCAGAAAAAAAGATTTACAAATGTAACATTTCCCCCCCTAGTGAGAGCATACACCAAGCAAGGGGCCTCAACTCTGACAGAAAGAAAAGTGCTGGCGTGGGGCTCGGGTAACCATCGACCACTGCTTACTAGATTCTGCTACTCACTAGCTCTGCGATCTTGGGCCAATTTCTTAAATTTCCACACCTCAGATTCGTCATCTGTAAGAAAAAGGTACTCAGAGTCATCGTGTGGATTCAATGAGTTGACCCCCTGAAAGCACTTAGACCAGTACCTGTCATGCAGCAAGTTGCCATGAGCTTCATCTGTTATTACAAGGAAGTAACCCCGCCCCCAGCCTTGTAGCAGGTGTTACAGATCATCCAATGACGGAGAAACGTGGGCCTTGACCTGGAGACTTCCACTCTGCCTACATCCTGCCAAAAACAGCTTGCAAAATTGAACACTCACATTATCATACAGAATAGAGAGAGGAGAGAGAGAAAACGCGTGTTCTATGGCACTTGGCTCTATGACTCTCACCACACCCAATTTAAAAAATGGATGGTGATGTGCATAGTCTTTAATCCTCAAAAATTAGAATGCCTTCATATATTTGCTGATTATGAATATAATAAAAGTTCATTTAGAATAATTTAACAATACAAAATGTTTCGAGCAGTACATAAAAATATTTCACGCCAAACTACATGTATCTACTAGTACATGCTACAAATCTATATCTATACAGCTGTACACACATACACACAAACATATTTTTGTAGCCCGTTCCCTATTTTTCTTCCCTTTTAATTAATTATATATCATTGACATCTTTCTCTATCAGTGCAAATGGGTCTATTTCATTTTTTTAAATGGCTGTCTATTCATTAAATAAATGACCAATATTGTATTGATAGACATTTAGGACATCATCCAGATGTTTGTTGTTATAAGCAATGCAATAAACATCCTTTCACTTAGTTTTTTTAGTGCAATTTTTAATTAATTCCTTGGGATAGATTCTAGTATGGGACTTGGAGGGTCAAAGGGCATGCACATTTAAAATGTTAATAGACAAGCCAAATTGCCTTCCAGAAAAGTGAGCCAA
Source organism: Cnephaeus nilssonii (assembly GCF_951640355.1). Lineage (NCBI taxonomy): Eukaryota > Metazoa > Chordata > Mammalia > Chiroptera > Vespertilionidae > Cnephaeus > Cnephaeus nilssonii. The sequence continues at coordinate 112,271,258 of NC_137073.1, read as the reverse complement.
TTTGCACCGCTAGCAACCATGTATGGACGTCTCCATTTTCCCACTTTTGAACCCATTGGGTATTAGTATTATTTTACCCATTTGGTGAATCTGATTATTAGGGAATCTTCTATTTTAATGGATCATCTGCATTTTTTTCTTTTGTGAAATGTCTACTAAAACCTCTGTTCCTTTATCAGAATATTACTCCCCGAAGAGCCCAGGCTGAATGTATTAATTGATCTGGGTAGGTTGATCTTAGTAATTAATTCTAATCCCTACCTCCCACAAACACAGGTGCTTTATAGGGAGTAGCTGGATTTAGTTCCCACCTAATATTCTTGACAATTTCCTGGAGCACGGTGTTGTCTTTCGCTCCTGCATCCCCATCCCAGGTCCCTGCCCCTGTCAGGATAATGATCCTCTGGGTGGTGGCAAAGAGACCTGAAGAACACGGCATTGGGGTCTCAGCTATGACATTGCTAATTCCAAAGAACTGTTACCTCCTCTGAACCATCCTGGACACTGGAGGCTGCTAAGGAAATGCTCATTGAGCGGATTATTTAGAGAAATACCCCAGTTTCTTTGGTAATGAGGTACACAATCACAAATTATGTTGGGGTACAAGCTAGAAGGGTAGCAATGTTTTGAAAACAGTTGTTAGACTCATGTGAGCACCTGGTGAAATGTGGATTTTTTTCTGCCTAACATTAGTACTGCACACAGAGTAGGAAGTATTATTTTTGTCTAAAAATTCCTGCTTGATAGAAGCAAAATAATCACAGATGATCCATGTCATTAAGTTTAAGAATACATTTTTAGTTAATTCCTTTCAATTTGTTTCTTGAATTTGGGATGAAGGTACTCATTAAGGATGGGGAAGCGAGAACGTTGCATTGCATTAGTGGCTCTGTTGGCTGTAGACTTGGGGACTTAGCTAGTTACACACTTTCCATCTCCACAGAATCAAACTACAGATTACTAAAGGCCCAGCGGTTTCATCACGTTAGCATGGACCAGTGCTGTATGCGCATGATGGTTTTATAGGATGTATAGGTCCAGGACCATAGTTCAATGTAATCTAGATTGAAAGTAAAAAGCTTGAACCGTAACAGAGCAGCTGTGTATTTATAGCCGGAGTCAGCTTTTCTAACACTTGAAATCTTTAACATCATAAACAGAAATCTTTCCTTTCCAGGGACCACAGTGGAGAGGAAAGTTTCTGTGTTCTTACTTTGTGCTTCCTCGAACAGCTTTATTTTTTCTAACTATGCCCATATATTACTTATTAAAAAACGTCAGCTGAGATTATCTAGATGGTAAAAGTATAGGTTCTTTTGTCTTGTTCTTTATATATTTCTATATCCCAAGGAACTAATGAAACTTTTAAATCTCCTTATGGAGAGATTTACACGCATATAAAGAGTGGGCACATTCCTGGGGGCCGGTGCCCACCCTGCAGGAATGGAACCCGGGGCCTGGGAGTCGCGTCTCCTCCACTCACCTCTGACCTTGGGAAGGCCTCTCTCCTTGAACTCAGGACTTGAGTAAAGCACAGACGGGCCGGCGATGGAGTGAAGGCTCTTGTTCTTGTGGGGAGCTGCAGGGAACAGATTAGAATAAGATGATAAACTGCTGCTTTAGGTTTTAGCAACTGCTTTTTACTAAATCCTCCACACAGATGGCATTACTGATCCTTTTATTGACCTTTTGGTGCAGTCTGATAGATGGAAAATATTTTCTTATTTTATTAGATGTTTGTTTGATTCTTAACAACGCTGAGGTTGAACATCTTTCTCCCAAGTGTCTTGTTCATTTACTGTGTGTGTGTGTGTGTGTGTGTGTGTGTGTGTGTGTGTGTGTGCGCGCGTGCGCTCGCGTGAGATTCCCGTGATGAGGAGGTTCCCGTGATGAGGAGGAGGTTCCCTTGATGATGAGGAGGAGGTTCCCGTGATGATGAGGAGGAGGTTCCCGTGATGATGAGGAGGAGGTTCCCGTGATGATGAGGAGGAGATTCCCGTGATGAGGAGGTTCCCGTGATGAGAAGGAGGTTCCCGTGATGAGGAGGAGGTTCCTGTGATGATGAGGAGGAGGTTCCTGTGATGATGAGGAGAAGATTCCCGTGATGAGGAGAAGGTTCCCGTGATGATGAGGAGGTTCCCGTGATGATGAGGAGATTCCCGTGATGAGGAGGAGGTTCCCGTGATGAGGAGGAGATTCCCGTGATGATGAGGAGGTTCCCGTGATGATGAGGAGATTCCCGTGATGATGAGGAGGAGGTTCCCGTGATGATGAGGAGATTCCCATGATGATGAGGAGATTCCCATGATGAGGAGGAGGTTCCCGTGATGAGGAGGAGGTTCCTGTGATGATGAGGAGATTCCCATGATGAGGAGGAGGTTCCCGTGATGAGGAGATTCCCGTGATGAGGAGGAGGTTCCCGTGATGAGGAGGAGGTTCCCGTGATGAGGAGGAGGTTCCCGTGATGAGGAGGAGATGCCCGTGACGAGGAGGAGGTTCCCGTGATGATGAGGAGATTCCCGTGATGAGGAGATTCCCGTAATAAGGAGGTTCCCATGATGAAGAGATTCCGGTGATGAGGAGGTTCCCGTGATGAGTAGACTCCCGTGATGATGAGGTTCCGGTGATGAGGAGGTTCCCGTGATGACGCCCTCTGCCCCTCATCAAAACGCGCAGCGGGAGGAGGGGAGTGGCTGAGCCGCGGGGTGAGGAGCTGCCCGCCGTGGAGAAGGTGAGAGAAGGTGGGAGTCACCGAGGCGTCCAGATGGGGGAGTCCAGGCCTTGTGAGAGATGGTGTCTCAGCTCAGAGCCCACTTCCTAGCCCCTCCGCTCGGTGAGGCCGGACGAGGACTCTGAGAGCAGCTTGCTTTGGGCCAGCTGCCTCCCTGCGGGGTTTGGGGGGGCCCTGGGAGGCAGGAGGGGTGAGCCTTCCCCAGCACTCGCTGTCATTAGTGTCTCCCAGGAACCCGCACCCAGGCAGTGGTGGTTTGTTTGTTTGTTGACATTCCAAGAACCAGCTTCCTCCTGACTCCTCCGAGCCCTTCCTCCCCAGCCCACTCCTGGGGACCAGCTCCATGGAGTCACTTCCCTCCTCTCACACCTGAGCCCTGGGGCGTCCCCCTCCAACTGCTGGGTTCTCTGAGCCCCACTCGGCTCCAGCCTGTTCCCTTGGTTCTTCCCAAGAAGCTGCTCCCTCTAGCTGCCCTCTGTCACCTCAATACCTATGCACCCACATCTAGTGAATTCTCTCCCTGAAGCACCCGGGGTGGAGTTTCCTGACGGAATCCTGAGTAACCTCGGTTGGGGAGGAGGGGGAATGATGTGGTTCGGCTCTCACCTGCTGAGCTGGAGGAGAGGAAGGGTTGGACGTGTCAGGCTGGAACTCAAAAGGGGGATTAAGCCGGACGGTATCAGAATGGCCTGCTCCCTCACCTCGTAGACCTAAGCAGTCACTTCTAGCTTTACATTTTCTGACCTAGAAACGCATACATATTTTTGTTATGAAGATGGGTTTTGCCACGAGAGTAGCTGTTGAGGCAAGAGGAAAGGATAAAAGACTCAGAGACAAATCTTAGAGCTTTATGCTGTCAATTAAACCGAAATTTTGTGCGGCAGTGCGGCCTCGAACGTTTTTAGAGTGGTGGTGGGGTGCAAATGCCCGATTAGTTTGAGCGGCGTGAGTAACTCGGAGTGAAGATGTAGATAGAATCCCACAAGAAGAGCTGAGTGGAGGAGCAGTTACCCATCATCCCTCTCTGAGAGTCTCATCTTCTTCCTCCCACTGTTTTCACCAAAGGAAATCTAAATACCGCTGGAGAGCTTCAGACAGGAGGCCAAATAAAGCCTTTTTAGAGTCTGAGAATGGAAGACCAAGAGAAAGGTTGGAAAAACAAAACACTACACAAACCATATCATCAAATTATTAAGTCATCAAAACTTTCCAGTGCATTTGAGACCTCCGTTCCCCGCGCGTTGCCCGCCAATTGAAGTGGCCATCGTCGCTGATAAGCTGGTGTGAGATGGTACTTCTGGAAAAGATACTGCCTTTGGGAGAGACCTCTGTGCGCCTCTGCAAGGTAAGAAGTTCAAGGGAAACCTCGCTGCGACACTCCACTGATTTCAAGGCAGTTTAAATGTAATAAAATAGGCGTGAAATGCTCTAATAAGTGCTCTTAAGCCAGGCTTCCTCAGCCTGATATTTAGAGGTTTAAAGTAGAAAACCCTTTTTCAGATACAACAAAACACGAGGCAGGATCAAGAGTAGTGGATATAAAAGTAGCCTGAGCACTGTTTTCAACTTTTTAATGCGCTACAACGACCAAGGAGCACACTTCTAGAGTTACAGCGGGTTTTCCATTTCTCGTTCGTTCCTTTGACCCTAACCCTCCTCCTCCTCCCCGCCTCCCCCATTGTTTCCTAGTCATTGGGTGGGCAGCATTCCTTCAAGTATTTTATTTTGTTGTGAGAAGAAGTCTCCCAGTTTTTCTTTGAGGTTCTGAATCCGTATTTTATTTCCCATCGGTTCTGTTTCTTAACGTGTGGTTAATTCTATCACCTATCAGAGTAAAAGTGGTTAGCGGTAGACTCGTCTGTAACTCAAATCTTGTAGTGATCTGAATTCAAGTTCTGAGATGTTCGACAGTGTTTTCATTTTGCATATTTTTGAATTTCTGAGTGTGAATTTTTAATTTAATATGATGAGGTTCTATTTTCCTATTTTTTAAAAAATTTGTAGACAAACTAAAAGAATCGAAGCATTCGTATAAGGAGAGTTGGTTTGTGGTGAAATGAGAGTTTATAGGTTTCTAAACTGTTTGTCAGTAGCCAATCACTTTTCTTTTTTTTACATAATTCTGTGCTCAGAAGGAGTGTTTTTCAAAGGACTCCCTTACTCATTTGAAAATATACAAATGCATTGACTTCCTTTGATGTCCAGGTTTTGTTTTGGACTGCATGAAATGATGATGGGTTAAGGGCCTGCGCAATGAATATCTTGGCAGAAACAGGTTATCCCAAAGCCACACTTGGAGAAAATGCCCTTGTATTTCTAGGTCAGATCAGTGTGTCGGTGTGGGGGCCTGGACAGGAGGACACTGAAGAATGGGGAGGCTTACTAATGAGAAAGATGGCAAGGAGGAGCAGGGTTGGGAAATGCTGATCACACTAGGACACATGTTCGTTCTATGCATTTACTGAGGAACTTACCTAGTCAACTGGAAGGAACAGACTAGCTCTGATAGATCTTGTGGTGCACCGATGGCATAAGGAATACGCTTACCAGGAACCTAAAGTGAAGAAACTTATCCACAGGGAAATCAAAGGGATGCTTAATGAAAGTAATACTGGGCTGGTCCTTTGGAGAACGGATCTAAATGGTTCGTAGCTACAAGCCAGCCAGCTTCCAGCAGTAGGACCCAAGGAAAGTCATTCTCACTTTTTATTTTTTTTATAGGTTGCCAGTTTTTAAAAATATATATTTTTTATTTATTTCAGAGAGGAAGGGAGAGGGAGAGAGACATAGAAACATCATGCATGCCCCACAGTGGGGATCAAGCCTGCAACCCAGGCATGTGCCCTGACCAGGGATAGAACCATGACCTCCTGGTTCATAGGTTGACACTCAACCACTGAGCCACATCAGCTGGGCTCATTCTCACTCTTTGTGACTTGATTTCCCCCCTCCATCAGATAGGAATTTAACTTTCTAAGAATTGTTTATAGTTAAGCTTTTTGTGGAAAAGCATTTGTAAAAGTTTAGAAAAGCTAAAAGTTCTATATTGACTCAAAGCTTTTTTAATCAAGCAATCAACCTTATTATTTGGATTAGCGTGTGCACATTGGTAACTAGTAAGAGGAGTAAGTTATCACACCTGTCTTCATAATACAAACACAAGAACTTTAAAAGACAACATAGTTAGTAAAAACATGGGGTCAAATGTTCATGATAACAAAAAATAACAACCATTTCCAAGAATTAAAAAAGAGAACCCTGTGCGTGTAAGGTAATTCTGATTACAAAACGGTGAAGTGGTTCAGCTTCATTTACCCTATTTTAGAGGATGACCAAGGATTGACTACTGGAATTGTCCAGGAGGAGATCACCTACCACTTCTTCCTAAAGGAAAATCACATTTTAAAAACTCCGTGAGCTACTTCTTGAAGACTAAAGGGAGGAGAAAGGAATATATAAAATATTCTTCTTCCCTTTCATAGTGTATCGCTTACAAGTCTAATGTCTCCTTAAAGTCCTGTTTTGAGTATCAGATACTGAAAAGTCACTGTTCCTTTTTCTCTGCATTTCTTCAGGCATCCTAGTCTCCCCACCTCTATCATACACTGATGTCTTGGGAGATTATGTACATGGGAAGACAAGAAAGAAAAAGACATTACTTTTCAAACTATTAGCTGGATTTCTATCAGTCATCGCCTCTCTATATGTTAATTTATGTTATCTATTCATTTATTTATCATCTTATTGATCACCAGCCAATCTAAGTGGCCATAATCCATAAAATGCCTTCTGTTTGTAAACATGCAAAAAAAAATGTTTGGAATATTTTCCAACAAATATGAATATCTTTTTTATTCTGTGTGGAAGATTTTGGAGATATTTTGTTGTTGCTTTTTCTTTGCATTTTTATGAATAGCTTGATTTTCTTCTGACATAGAAAAAATATAATATTTTTCAAAACATATTTTTCTTAAAAATGAAGGAAAAAATAAAAATAATTTTATTGGTAACATAGGATAACAACCACAGAACTCATCTCATGATGTTGTTTTGAGGATTTCATGAGATTATAGATGTCAGGTGCTTCCCCAGGGCCTATCTGGGACATTGCTGACCCTCAGACATATGATCACTTCAGTCCTTTTTTCTTAATCACATTTGGTAATTATGGACATTGTGTTTTCTTGGTGTGTACCTAAAAAAACTCAATGTATTTTCTGAAATTCCTGGAAAATGATATCTTTCATAAAACAAAGTTTGACTGTAGTTTGAAAAGTTGTATCTAAAATAAATTAGCGGTAACTTTAGCAACTCCAAAGGGGACAAAAAGGACAATTTAGTAGAAGATAAGCTAATGTTTACAGAGAATGAGAATAATTCACAGATGAAGAGACAGTTCAAAGACGTGTTTAAATCATAAAAGAAAAAAATATCTAACTTAAGTCCGACTATTTTCTTTCTGCTCCGTCTACAGCTGTTCTAAACAGTACCTGATGGGAACTTTGAACTCAGTTTGGCACACATAGTTTCTGGTAAAATCTAAAGGCCACTTAACCATTCAATGTAAATTTGCTAATAGGCCAGACAAAGCAAATTTAGTGTGCTCCAGAATGCTCCAGACGGAAGTCCGTGGGGTGACGGGGCTCTGCCGGAAACAGCTCCACCGAAGGCTTTCTGTTGTTGCAGTCATGATTCCGGGGACGAGCAGCACCAATGTGTGGGAACTGACTCTTTAGCCATGAGATTCTTGGCTTATAGGGCTCCAGACACAATTTAAAAATTCTCATTATTTTATGTGCTTTACCTGTTTCAAGTTTTCTAAGAACTCGCGTTCTAATTTATTTTCATGATGGTTGGGTAACTTCTATTTTAAAATTTTTCTATAGGTATTTATTAATTCAGCTCTTTTTAAAAAATCTTCATGGATGAAAACATTACAGATGTCCTTCTTTTCCCCCCCCCTCCCCCTCCCCTTGCCCCCCCCACCCCTTCCCCCAGGCCTTCACCACCCTATTGTCTGTGTGCATGTTTGAGGCCCAGATGCACACAAGGTCTTTGGTTAACCTGTTCTTCACGGGCAGGCGGCCTCCGCAGCCAGGATCTTCCTCTCCACTGAACACGCCGACACGTGGGGGGTCCCACCAGCCCACTCCATGCCTCCGCCCCTCCTGCCAGTCCCCATGTGCTTTCCTCTGCTTCCCTAGTTGTGGGACTTCCATGCAGCCAGACTCCAGGTGGTCCTGAATGATGGTGGTTCTGTATTTTAGTTGTAATTTTGATGTGGCTGTGGGAGGCAACGAGTGCCTGTGTTGACCTGCACCGCCAGCTTGGGTCTCCATTGACTCGGTTCTTAGAGACGGAGCTGCTCTAACATGCAGTGTCTATGACCACAGGGGTTGGCAAGCTCATGTCAAGTATTCAAGAGACATTCCAGCTCAGCCGAATTCAGTGCCAAGTTCTCAGACCCATTGGCAAGGGTCTGGGCTTAGAAGCGGGGCATCTGGTGGGCCCCATCCCGTGTGGACTTCCTTTTTGGTATCTGGGATCACTCATCAAGTGTGACGTTTCCTGTGAGGAACACAGTAATGACCGGTCACAGTAAATTGTGTTTCTTAAACTAAAATTTTTTAACAGTGATTTTGCTCTCATTATTTAAAGTTGTTTTATAATTTTCTATCTTTTTATTTTTATTGATTTCAGAGAGGAAGGGAGAGGGAGAGAGGTAGAAACATCCATGATGAGAGAGAAATCATTGATCAGCTGCCTCCTGCACATCCCCTACTGGGGATCAAGCCCAAAACCTTGGCATGTGCCCTTGACTGGAATCAAACCCTGGACCCTTCAGTCCGCAGGCCGACGCTCTATCCACTGAGCCAAACCAGCCAGGGCTAATTTTCTATCTTTTTACTGTTTTAAATTGTACCTGGGACATTGTAGACACTCAAAAGTTGTGAGTTTTCTTACCTTTTTCTTAGCCTGAGGAAATTAATATACACTGCTCACTTTGTTAATGTAAATGCAATGAGTTTTATGGGTCATGATCTTGAAAGGAGCTAAATATATGTACTCAGTTATTCTGAGGAAAAAAGGAAGCTGTGTAATTCCTGAGCCATGAATTTGCCATTAAAGTTTTAATTCTTTAATCCATAGAGGAAGCCATGGCTGGCTAATAATATAATAGAAAGTTTACCTATAAATCTTCTTAAAAATACATTGCATATATAATTAAGGTATAGTCATATTTTAAAAGTAAAATGAGAACTTGTTTTATGTATAACATCCTGTCGTGACATGAGACTTTGAAAATGAACGGTTATTTTTATTGCTCTCTTATTAAGGTGGACCTCTGGGTTAAAATAGTCAGATATGGTCCATAGGTTCCTCATGAAAGACGAAAGGATAGAGCTTATATTTTCATTTCTGCTATTTCAGTAACCACCAGACTGTCAAAGTTTTATTATTTAAATCTCCTTGATTTTGTTTCCACAAAGTAACAAAGTTATGTCTGAAAAGCAATGAAAATCACTATTTCTATGTTGCCATTGTGTTCTGAATATAAATGATTGAAAGAATACTCTTTCTCTTATTCCTTAAACATTGGCTTGTGCTTTTAGAATTAAGAAGGTACTAACATGACAATGAAGGGAATATTATTGAAAATCTCCTTAGAGATTGAAGTTTATTGAAATAACAAAATATAATAGAGAAGAAAGATTCTGGTGTAGTTGACTTTAGGTAACATTGCCATTAAAGGGAAATCTTATTCATATTTCTCAGCCCACAGCAGGTATAAAATTAACAGTAAGGAAAAGAACACAGAATGAAAAATATGTTAAAAATATATCTTAATAAAATGTTGTTTTTCCCTAGCAAAACTCGTCAATTAGCCGTGGGCACCTCCCACTTGTACCACTCTCATTCTGAAAGCATCCCATTAGTCTTCACTAGAGCTTCCCACAGGTCTTTATATCTCATTTAAATCCCCTTTACCCACATCTTTTCTCCATATCGTTCCTTCTTCTCTCATATGCTCACCTGACAGTGAATAGTTTCATAAAAAATAAAGTGAATGAACAAATACAACAGAGAGAGAATGCAATGTCTATTGTAATTCTAGAATCTCTACATTTACATCGTCCCCTGGACCTTATCATTGATCCTCTTGTGCTCAGAGTGTGGTCCTTGGACCAGCCACCTTGCACCACCTGGGAGCTGGGTAGACCTGCAACACCTCAGGCTCCACCTAGACCTACCAGGTTGAAACCTGCATGTTAACCCAATCTCCTAGTGTTTCATATGCTCATTAAAATTTGGAAAAACAAAACAAGAAAAAACACAATCATGCTCAGCCTACCTAGAAAATGCTATTAAAACTTCTCATCTTTATGTTACTTGAGCCTAAGACGGAAACTAAAATGATGCTGGATAATGTCACCAGGTGGACTGACTCATTCCATTTTAAGTTAATTTTCTACTTTAAGATGCTATCCAGTTGCCTGTTTCCCACAAGCTATCAGCCACTGAAGCCTGAGGAGATGCCCACATAGACTGTCGTTTATGTTACTCACACCACTATAGCAGGGCTGGAAAATTCCAGTTCTTTGCAACTCCCCCGCTCTCTCCAATCATGACATGCAATGACTTTTTTAGCTGATCTCCAGTTTTCATTTTCCTTGACATTTCTCCAGCCGCCAGTCGAGTCTCGTCCCTAACAAAGCTCTTGGCCTCCATCCAGTCTCTACCCCTTTCCCAGAGCTTCCTAAAGCAACATTTCCTCAAGTATGTTTATAGGAAAACCATTTCCCTGTGTTAATGAGAAGGGCTTCCCCGCAGTGTTCAGTGGGGAACATGTTTAGGAAAGGGTTGATCAGGCACAAGCAGATTCTTGGCCGGCAGGTGGGCCACACTTTGAACAGCATGACACTCCAGGTAGTAGTTGTCAACGTGGAAAAGACTGGAAGTTTAAAAATCCAAAGCTAATCCTTGACCCCTGCTTCCATAGGCTCATAGTCCTTTGAGAATTATTAATTTGCTAGAACTTGATTTGGCCAGAGAATCTTTTTTTAAAAATATACTAGAGGCCCGGTGCACAACATTCGTGCACTCAGGGGTGGGGGGGGGGTCCCTCAGCCCAGCCTGTGCCCTCTTGCGGTCTGGGAGTCCTCGGAGGATGTCCGCCTGCTGGCTTAGGCCCAAACCCCCCCCCCCCCGTGGGGGGGGGGTTGGGCCTAAGCCAGCAGTCAGACATCACTCTCGTAGTCCGGGCTCTCGCAGTCCGGGACCCCTCTCTCCTTACCACCCGCCTGCAGAGGAGGCGGGAGAGGCTCCTGCCACTGCCGCTGCGCTCGCCAGCCGTGACCTTGGCTCAGGGCTTCTGGTTGAGCCGCATTCCCCCTGTGGGAGTGCACTGAATCCACCAGGGGCAGCTCCTGCGTTGAGCGTCTGCCCCTTGGTGGTCAATGTGCCTCATAGAGACCAGTCGTTCTGCTGTTCGGTCCATTTGCTTATTGGCCTTTTATTTTATAGGATATTTTTATTGATTTCAGAGAGGAAGAGAGAGAAAGAGAGAGAGAGAGAGAGAGAGAGAGAGAGAGAGGGAGAGAGAGAAACATCAATGATAAGAGAATCGTTGATTGGCTGCCTCCTGCATGCCCCCTACTGGTGATCAAATCCGCAAGCTGGGCATGTGCCCTAACCAGGAATCGAACTTTGACCTCCTGGTTCATAGATCAACCCTCAATCACTGAGCCACGCCAGAAAAATCTTTTTTTTTCCTCATAGCAGCTACAGAGACTCGGCTTCTGTGACTATGTTTTAAAAATCTGCAAATAGAAAAACCTACTTTTCTCATGCTTTTCTGCTTAGGAACTCAAACCAGTGTCTATTCTCTACATCAGGTTTAAGTTTCTCTTTTTCCTTCACAATTTACCTGATCTGAGGTTGCCCTGTTGTCCCACCTGCCCTGGATTGTGCTCCCCTTGGCTTTGCCCCCTCAGTTACATGTCAGGAAGTCTTTTTTCTCCTCTGACATCTACATGAAGAATGCACACCCCACCTCCCCATGCCTTTGCCTGTGACACTCTCCTTCCCTGGAAGGAACCTTTCCACACAGCTCCTCTAAACATGCTGAATACCTGGTTAAACGTTACCTCTCTGTTTTAGATTAAGTTCCCCTGAGGTAGACGCGGAGAAGATTTGTCTGAAAGTGATTGATGAGGAAGGTCCAGAAAAAGAAGGTAGGGAGGAGCCACCGGGATCAGCATGAGAAGGGGCCAAACAAGGGAGCCATGTGGAATGTGGTCCCATAGAGGCTCACGTGGGCTCACCCCACAGGGGCGCTCTAGAGACAGTGTCAGGTACCTCCTGAATGGCTCGTCCTGGTGCAGGTCCCAGGGGTCCCGAAGGCATTGATTACGGGTTGGGGGAGGGGCGAAAATTCATAAGCAACCCCAGCTTTCCTCAGGCAAAGACACCTTGACGCAGGCTGCTGGGAAGGGAAGCCCAGGGAAATATGTGAGTGCAAAGCAGGTCATGTGATGGGGTGGGCGGAGCACTGTGCCTTCACTACAGCTTCCCAGCATCCTTCTCTAACCAGGTAGCTCTCTATTGATCCAAGTCTCACTAAACTTGTCACTAGCATTGCTTAGTTTTCCACCTACTTGCTCTCTATTTTTTAAAAATATATTTTATTGATTTTTACAGAGAGGAAGGGAGAGGGATAGAGAGTTAGAAACATCGATGAGAGAGAAACATCAATCAGCTGCCTCCTGCACACTCCCTACTGGGGATGTGCCAGCAACCAAGGTACATGCCCTTGACCGGAATCGAACCTGGAACCCTTCAGTCTGCAGGCCGATGCTCTATCCACTGAGCCAAACCAGTTAGGGCTCTATTTTCATGTACGACATTTTTTTTCTAAATTCAGCGAGATTTTAAGCCCTTCCCCCAAAATATTCATGCATGATAATTCTCTTGTGCATGTCCAAGCAAACTCATTTATTTATTTAGGGAACATATTACTGAACAAAAGTTAAACTTTGCCTAACAATGTTATTCATATGAGGGCTTTTGATATCATCCTATGGTTATATCATGAAAATTATCCCAGTAATTTTATATTTATAATGTAAGAGATGAACAATGTTGACGTTTCAAAAAAAAATTTATAATCCAGCAGAAGAGATTACACTTCATGCATGAAGAGTAACCAGACACAAAGAAGTAATTGCTGGCTCTCTAATGGGAGGTACAAACCCTGAGAACCAAAGGGCCCCAGAACAAAACAGTGACATATCACTTTGGGGCTATGAAAGAATGCACGAGGAGGTCTGATTCGGGCTCGAAGACCGATTGCTGTTTGATGCTGAGGTTGTGAAGTTGGATCTGTGTGGCATTATAATTGTCTATAAAATTAATTCATTTACACAAACAGCTTTTCTCTTCTTGCCCCAGATTCCATTCTGAATTGACTGGACTTCCATCTGGCATCTGCTTATCAGGCCCGATCTCTTGCTCAGAATGGCCTTCAATTGCTCTTTTCTTCGTCTCTCCCTCGCCTCCTAGTTTTTTGACTTCTATCGTGGTGGGTGGGTCTGGAATTCCTCTGTGTCCCAAATCACCTGCTTGTCCTACAATGGCTTCTCCCTTTCCTTCTATTACTGGCCACAGAGGCAATCAATGTGTAGACAAGGAGCCACACAAAGGAAAACAAAATCACAGTGATTTTCTCTGGCTCAGAAAGAAAGTCTGTTGGCAGCAATCTTCTGTCAGAGTTCCGTTCTCTGAAGTTACCTTGACAAGTTTCCATCAATGTCATTTTATTTTGGTTTAAGGTAAAGGAGGAGCAAAACAAAGGGATGAACAAATTTTACTGCATTGACAATTAGGAAGCACCGCGTAAGAGTTAGGAAGGTGAATTTGGAAGTCAATCCCAGGAAAAGACAGGACATGTTAGGGATTCCATTAGAAGGAAAAGAATCAGTGAGATTGTAAGCAGAGTAGAATATGCAGAATTCTGAACAGTGGAATTGAAAAATATAGTACCTAGTATAGCAGCGTCCAGGATTTTTCTAAAAGAACTCTGAGCACCTTTTAGGGTTAGATTGTTTCAGGAACTCACTTTAAACACAGATTGACTGTCCTTCATTTATTCAACATACCGGGTATATTGGTTAATAATGCAGCTTTTGTAATAAAAGAAAATATGATAAATTCAAGAGAAACATCAGAAGTGCTTTATTCAAAGTAATGTCCATCGCTAGCTACACATTGCCCCATCTTTCAGGTAATTTGTGGATACCGTCCCAATAGAACTTTTCTTGTTTTGAGGCGAGCCATTCAGAGACCCAATTTTCCACTTCTTCGTACGTTGTGAAGTGCTGCTCAGAAAGTGCGTGTGCCCTGACTGTACAGAAATAGGAGGCAGAGTAAACCTATCCCATATACACCTCAGCTCAGGCTCTTTGTCTGGTCTGAATTGTGAATGGGGAGACATTGAGAGAAAAAAAAAAAGAAAAGAAAAAGAAAAAAAAGAAAGTGCGTGTGCCATCGATCGGAACAAGGGGTAATCTGAAGGAGCAAGGTCTGGTGAATACGGCGGGTGGGTTAATACTTCCCAGGCAAGATCTTTTAACGTGTCTTTAACTGGTTTTGAAGTGTGTAATAGTGCGTCATCGTGAAGCAAAATTACTTTGCCATGTCTTCTGGCACATTCTGGTCATTTCACGATCAAAGTGTGGTTCAAATTGATTATTTGTTGTCGGTAGCGATCAGTATTAACAGTTTCACCTGGTTTTAGAAGCTCATAATACACCACACCTTCCTGATCCCACTAAACGCAGAGCATTGTCTTCTTTCCGAAGTGATTTGGCCTTGCAGTTGATGTTGATGGTTGACCTGGATCAACCCATGATTTTGTGCATTTGGGATTCTCAAAATAAATCCACTTTTCATCACCAGTCACAATTCAATGCAAAAAGACCTTCCTTCATGCCATTGAAGCAACATTTTACTGATGACATTTTGGTTTTCCATTTGTCTTTCGTTCAGTTGATGTGGCACCCATTTTCCTTCCTTTAAAATCTTTCCCATTGCTTGTAAATGGTCGGAAATTGTTTGCTGAGCAACATTTAATCTTTCTGCAAGTTGTTTTTGAGTTTGACACGCATCTTCATCCAATAATGCTTGTAATTGTTGGTCTTCAAACTTTCTCGGTTGATCTTGGATGTTCTTTGTCTTTCATATCGAAATCATCACTTTTAAAGCGTTTAAACCAGCGTTCACAAGTATCTTGAGATGGAGCATGTTCACCATAAGCTTCCCGAAGTAAACGATAACTTTCAGCAGCACTTTTCTTCAAAATAAAGTAATGAATTAAAACTTCCCGCAAATGCTCTTTTTTCGGCATGAAATTTGACATTTTTAAGCTTAAAAATATCTATGATGTTAACACCTTCAGCAAATTTGACATAATGAAGTTTTGAAGCTTGCTGTCAATACAACAAAATAGCATACATATCAAATCGCATATATATCAACATATGTGTAACTCCATCTATTGAAAAAAATCCGCATTATTAACCGGTACACCTGGTATTCACGAAATCTGGGCAATACAGCGATCGTTGCAAAACTGAGATGAAGAGATGAATTTCTGCCTTTGAGCAGCCAGTGGTCCAGAATGGATACAGATATTGGGATCAACGATGGCCATGGAATATGATCATCACCCAGCAGCTCTGAGGCGGGGAGGCGAGGGGGGGCATGTGGGCCATCACATCCTCTGTCCAGGATGACTTGAGCAACCTTTGGCATCTTTTCATTCTAACATTATAAGTGAAATTTCAAAGCTAGACTCATTGACCCTCGAACCCTTCAGTTTTCCTTTCCTCCCAAATGGGATGCCACCATTTCACTTCTCCCTCTCTTCACTCTCCTGATTTCGCTGCTCTTTTCTTACCCCGCCTGCGCGCCCTTCTGATTTCTCTCCTCGCGCTCAGACCCTGCGTGCCTTCCTCCGGCTCCGTGTCCTGGGCGTGGACACAGTGTGGACCACGTGTTCCGCCTCACTGGCCTTCTCTCCCCAGCCACCTGCCCGGGGCCAGGTCCTGCCCAGACAAGGCTGGAACGCATGCCAACGTTTCTGCAGCCACCCCGGGACGGGGTGTTATTGCGACGCTGCCTTCCTATGGATTTCAGAAGGAAATCAAGAGACCTGATTAAACAGCGACTGGATTGTCACTGCGAAATCACCTCCCTGAGAACCAGTGGGAAGTAAATTACAGGCAGGAAGCCTGCTGGGGAAGTGGTTGCTGATTAGACATCACTCTCACTGACCACTCGAAGGGAAGCCCAGTGCTCGAGCATTTGACACAGAGCACGGGACCCCGTGGGCACCGTGAAGGAAAATGATGTTGGAGGAAGTGGGCTGGGGTCCCGTTTCAGCAAGGACAGGGAGCCTATTGACTCGCTCACAGGTCGATATTTTGGGAGAGAAATACAAATTCATCACGCGGGAAAAGACTGCTTTCTAGACAGGCTTCCCTGTGAGTGTATTAATTTAAATATATATTTAAGTGATCATTTACTTATAATGGTGCTCAGTACACAACTTCTATATACATGAGTATTGCTGTAAGATATAAACAATGCAAAATGTACGAAATGCAATGTTACATTTCCCCTCATCCTTCCTTCGAAAGTAACTTCTATCAACTGATACCCATCATTTCTGTTTCTCATTTCTCCATAAATGCCATGTACAAGGGGTTTTTAAAATATAGATAAATGAGGTCAGACACACTTGTATTGCTAGATTTGTATTAATCTGTGATTTTATTTTTTCCAATTAAATTTTTTTTGCTTAGATCACCAGGCTAGAACTAGAAATTTAACTATAATAGTACAATGTTTGAGGCTTTAGACTGAATAAATTCAAATTTAAAGCAGAGTTACCAAGGCTAAACTCTCTATCTTGTTGAGCAATTGAGTCTCAAATGGGGAATTCATTTGGTGTTTGGTGTTTGAAATAACTTAAAATGTGAACAAGGAATGATCATTCATGGAGCGTGATGCAGAGTAAGAACTTAATAAGTACGATTTCAGTAGTGTTCCATGTCTTTCTCTTAGTTTTCTGTCAGCATGAATAGTAGAGTCGTCTCAGTTAATTTACCTGTATATTGTAAGAAATCTTCCAGAGCACGGAGCCTGTCTTATTTTATCAATCCGTCTGCAAACAGGTACTGACTGCTTACTGCCAGTCAGCAGAGCTCACGCTGTGGTGGGCCTTCCCTCTGCCCGGAGTTTGGGAGATGGGAAGTCATCCTCACACCCACAGCGAGATCAGCACTAATGAACGGTGACATCCGTAGGATGCTCTGCCATTTGCAAGGCCCTTTCCCGTTCCTCCTCCACGTGATGCTCACAGCAGCTTGGGAGGTGGGCATCACCCCGCAGAGAGAAGGAAAAGGAGCTTCTCATGGTGACTGAGCAGCCCAAGGCGCTGAGCGTAGGGGAGTGAGAAGGCTGAGATCCAGGCATCCTCTGCTATGTTTTTTCTTGTACAAAAAGTCACTGCCCTATGGGACAAGCCCACTTTTGACAAATTAATTCACATCTGAAGAGCCATTTATCTAGAGTAAGAAGGAGGGTCTCTGTTGGCACAGAAAGTAATGGAGTGCATTGTGAGGACACGTGTGCATTCGATCCGTTGTATATTCTACACCACTGGTCACTGGTCCTCAATGGGTGGTCCCCGACCCGGAGCATCAGCACTCCTGGGAACCGGCTAGAAAGTCACCCCCCTCCTCCGCCAGACTGACTGAGTCAGGCAAATCCGGGTCTGCTGGGGCCCAGGGGTCTGGTTTTAATAAACCCTCCAGCCTATTCTGATGCACATGAGAACTTGAGAGCCATAGGTCTGCCCAGTGAAATGGCAGAGGATCAATAACCTGCTACTCAAGTCTAAGCAACTTCCTCTTGGAACCTTCTTGCTGAAACATATTCCTATCGAGGTCCAACGATGTGCCTTTTATAGAGACCCAACGCAGCTGGCTCGCTTGAAATAAAAAGCGTCTGCTCTCTGTTTGGTCCGGGGCAGGGATTCCTGCTTCCAGGTGCAGGAGTAACATTTTAGTCACTTCCCTTCATGTATTCTATTTCTCGCTCTTGTGACAATTATTTTAAAAAGCCTCTCTCTATATATTTCTCTTATACATATATGAATGGAATTGACATTTCCCACTTAGGACTATGAAATAATTTTATGCTTTGTACTGATTCATTAAACGATGGAAGCTAAAAAAATAAACAAATAGCAAACAAAACGGAATAGAAATGAACTTTCCTCAATCTTAAAACCACAACTGGATAGGAACGATGACAAGCAAGATGGTTACTTTTTGGCAACGTGTGTGGGCTGTTTGTGTCCCCTCCACAGTCACATTCATATGTGACAATCCCTCCGCCACGGTGTGATGGTACCAGGAGGTGAGACCTTGGGCAGGTCCCCGCCATGAATGCAATCAGGGCTCTTGTAAGAGTCACCTGAGAGCTGGCTTCCTCTCAGCTCTCTGCCAGTGATTTGTTACTGCAGCTTTGATCTTCTTGATGAGATCGTAGAGAACTGGTATGTTTTGGAAAATTCCTGAAATGTTTTGGGAAATTCATCAGTGAAACCATCTGTGACTGGTGCTCTAAGTTTTGGAAGTTTATTAATTATTGATTCAATTTCTTTAATGAACCCCAAACTGATTTCCTGTTTCCTCTTGCATGAGTTTTGCAGATTGTGTCTTTCAAAGATTTGGTCCTTTTCATTTGGGTTATCAAATTTGTTAGCATAGAGTTGATCACAGTGTTTATTATTCTCTTAATGTCTGTGGGATTTACAATGATGTCCTCTTTTTTATTTCTGATATTTGTAATTTGTGTCTTTTCTCTCTTTGTCTGGTTAGAGGCTTATCGATTTTATTGAGCTTTTTTAAAAGTCAGCTTTCGGTTTTCTTGATTTTCTCTATTGATTTCCCATTTTAAATTTCATTGATTTCTATTCTAATGTTTACCATTGCTTTTCTCCTGTTTACTTTGGATTTAATTTGCTTTTCTTTTTCTAGTCTCCTAAGATATAAACCTGATTTTAGATCTCTCTTTCTTTCTTTTTTTTTTTTTTAAATTCTCACCTGAGGATATTTTTCCATTGATTTTTAGAGAGAATGGAATAGAGAGAGAAAGACAGAGAGAAATATCAGTGTGAGAGAAACACATCAATTGTTTGCCTCCTGCACATGCCCCAACAAGGGCCCAGGACGGGGAGGAGCCTGCAACTGAGGTACATGCTCTTGACTGGAATCGAACCCGGGACCTTTGGTCCGCAGGCCAACACTCTATCCACTGAGCCAAACCGGCCAGGGCAGATCTCTCTTCATTTCTAATACATGCATTCACTGCCATTAATTTATAAATTGTAGACTGTTGTCAATAGATTTCTAGGATTTTTTTCCCCAGTATTTTTTTCTCTTTGGCTTTTCAGTTTGGGAAGTCAACTTATTGTTATATTTTCAAGCTCAGTGATTCTTCCCTCAGCCATATGTATGCTAATAAGTCCATCGAAGGTATTCTTCATTTATGTTACCTTTTCTTTTTGTTTCTAGCATTTCTTATTGTTAGAATTTCCATCTCTTTGCTTACATTATCTATCTGTTCTTCCATGTTGTCTACTTTTTCCATTAAATCCTTTATTCCATTAATCATAGTTTTACAATCTCTTGATACAATAATTCTAACATCCCTGCCGTGTCTGACTCTGACTCTGATGCTTGTTCAGTCTCTAAAAACTGTTTGCTTGCATTTTTGTGTTGAAAGGTAGACATACTGTACTGGATAAAATGCACTGCAGGACATAATTAGTAATAGAATGGTAAGGTGTCAGGGGAGAGGACATAGTCTATAATCATATGATTAGGTCTCAGTCTTTTGAGGAGCCTATGCCCTTGAATTGTGAACTTCACCTGGCCTGCTCAGGTCCCCCCAGATGGAAGAGGATGGCTAGAGGGGGTTGGAGTTGGGTAATTCTTTCCCCCATGTAAGCCACTCAAAAGAGCTGGAATTGAGTTACTTCAGTTAGGTTAGGCTTTTAAAACAAAACAAAGCAAAACGTAACAAAAAACAACCCTCTGTAGTCCAATGCTTTGGTACAGTAGTAAAGATCAAAATGCTCTGATTTATTTCAGAGAGGTTTCTTCTCCTCTCCCCCACTGGAAGCAGATTTTTCTAATATCCAGCGATTCCTCAGTTACAGTTTGGGGTAGCAGTTTGCGCTGTGACCTCACTTCTCTGATGGATCTGAGTTGGTTTTTCAGTTTGTTCAGCTCTTTACTTCTTAGAATGGAGTGGTGACTTCAAACTCATCGCATGCCTGACCAGAGACTCTGTTCTTTCTTTTCAGATGAATAAAATACAAGATAATATCAGATTGTTTGCTTTTCCTTCATAGCGAACAATATTTCACTAAGAGGGGCAGGTGACATAAAGCTATATGTCTGAGTAAAATTATAATGATGGGAAATCTGTACCATATAACATAGCATAATATAACCATGTTGTTATTTGGAAAAAGATTAATCACTAAGCACAATTTTTAATTAAAAAGAAGGTGGGAACTAGATGAAAAAAAAATTAGGGATGTGCAGTAAGCTAGTGATCAAAGCCAAACATTAAATTAAAATGTTTTCTATGAAAATGTGAATCTGCTTATGCAGATTATCCCACTGAATTATTCCACCATCTGCAGAATTCATGCCTTTTTGTTTGACTCATTTGATACAAGTAGCTTATCAACAATAGCACCCACTATTAACATAAATAAGCGACTCTTAGATGATGATGGGAAGAGACAATTGGAAAGTCATACTCGGTTAGAAAAATTAAAGAAACCAGCACTATGTTTCCATGCAATGTATTACAATATCAATGGGACTGTGCCCTTAAGAAACTCAGCTGTATTCCAAAAAGAAAAACAATGTCAGTTGTCTCACAGAGAAGGCTGAAATAGTTGAAGATGCTCTTCTTTGTTGTTCTAGTTATAATTTTCATGCGCAAATGTACACAAAAATGGCAGCCTGTTCAATGAGTAATCTGAACTCCTGGCTGAGGTCAGATATGCTGATATTAAGAAAACTTAAAAATCACATTTTTTTATTTAAAACATATTACAAAACATGTTTTTAAAGATTTACTATTCACAATATGTTGCCTGTATTGCACATCAGCAGACACACGAGTTTTCAGCGTTTATTTATGTGATAATGAATTATTCAGGCTTCCATAACTAGGGCACCCAATGTTGAGCCTGTGATCTGTCTCTTTAGTGTGAGGAAATAATATGAGGACACAAGAGGCATCAAAAAGATCTTTATCTATGTATTGCTTTATCCACCTATTTAGCTGTCCACCTAATTACCTAACACCTATCTTTGCATTTATATTTGAAATATAAAAAATGAAAAATCCTTGTTAAGATTCCACATTTCCCGCTACCAGGAGTGAATCCAAGAGTCGACACTTGCATGTAAATTACCTCTGGTGCAATCAGAGCGGGTCTGTCCTGGGGACATGGGACAGCCAGAATTCCATGGGAAGCCATGCAATGCTAGAGGGCGGGAGAAAGAGGACCACATCGAGAGCAATGCAGACGAGTATATGGAGGGTATTAGTAATGAAGTTATTCTGAAGGCGCATGCTTTGCAGGCACCTGAAAGAGACCAGTTCTTCCTCGGGAGCACTAAAGTTTCCCTGCTGTTAGTGTGATTGCTGTTGACAGATGCTGTAGCTCTTCTACATCAACAGGAAGGCTGGTGGACTGTAGTTTCTGAGAGGAAAAAATTGCATTTAAAAATGGCTAACAGTGCCTTTGCCAGTCTCAGTGGATAGAGCGTCAGCCTGGGGACTGAAGGGTCCCAGGTTCAATTCTGGTCAAGGGCACATGCCTGGGTTGTGGGCTTCATCCCCAGTAGGGGGAGTGTAAGAGGCAGCCGATCAATGGTTCTCCCATCACTGATGTTTCTATCTCTCTCTCCCTCTTCCTTTCTCTCTGAAATCAATAAAAATACATTTTTAAAAAAAAAAAAGGCTAACAGTTGTGGATATTGCTAGAGGGAAAGCTAGAGGTTATATGGTTATTAGAGAACGGAGACTCTTGCCAGCATTCAATGAAGAGCCAAGTTAGATGTCATCCTAGAGAGATTATGTACTAGTAGGTTCTTTTGGAAGCTTACTATGACCCTCGACTATAGTTAGTGAGTTCAAGATTTTTTTGAGGAAACCCTAAATTTGCAAAGCTCTGCTACACTCCCATAATCAGAGGCGGGGAGAGATGGAAAGTTTGTGTGTGACTTACATCTGCTGTTACTGACATATTTTATCTGTAAGTGTGTTTCATTAGTAGCAACAGATGGAAATGATTTCACATAATGAAGACCCCAAGAACAGTAGTTAAGCATGGACATAACGTTGTATTCTGTACAGCCAAGTTCGGCAGAGTTCATCACATCAGAAAAAAAAAAAGCCAAACAACAAAAACGAAAAAGGATGGGGAACATAAAGCTGGAAAAATGAAACTAAGAATAGTGAGCATTTGTTAACCCCTCCAGAGATCAAATCAAATCAAACTATTTTTAAAAGTTGAATTTAAAATGATACAATTAATTAGCGTTAGCGTTGTTGTTTTCTAATTCCAAGTAGTTGGTTGTTAAGTCTAATTTAGTGTCGCTTTGGTTCCTGGAGTCTCCAGGAGAACGGTGAAGAGGAGCACATGCAGACTAGCCAGAGCCTGGAAGAGTGGGACAGGCAGGATGATCCGGCCGCAGCTCCCCTGTGGTCACAGTAGACACAGCACCACGCACAGGAAGGCTGGTCAGCACCCCTGTTCTTGGTGCAAAGGCACATCGGCCCAGTGCAGAGGACACAGTCTTGCTTACGTTACAGAAGGCTGGACAAAGGCTGCAGACAATATGAGCCAAGAGCTAAAGTAACTCCTCACCTCAAGACAAGAGAGTTCTGTATGTTGAGGGATAAAGGGGGATTTTGGAATTCTACACTTTGAAATCTTCCAGAAATTGAGACCCACACTCAGTTTGCACATGCACTGCTAAGGTATACACCTGTGAGTGCTAACATAAACACCTTTAGGTGACCTATGCACAGGAAATAAAACGCACCTTTGATTTTAAAGTGGACCCTTCAAATGTGTAGACATCCAATTTTCATGAACAGAGCACAGAAAAGCAAACTTCTTTTCCTTCTCTGATTTAGATTGTGGAACATTGATATTTAAATAGTGACTATTTTCCACTGTATTAATAAATAGGATTGCTATGCTTCTCTAATTTTCCAGACATGCCAAATGGCAATTTTATCGCTGAATTGTGAATATCCCAAACAGCTTAAGAACCAATTTAAGATCATTACTTGAGTCTGGGTGAGAAAGTCATCAATTTTCAGAATTCATTGACCCAAACCACTAGTTGGTACCAGAACCAGATTAGAATGTCAACTTTCTATCGTCTATCGACTTTCTATCTTTTCAAAGTGAAGGTTTGTCATTATAATGACAAAGAAGCAGAACTCACATGTTCAAAATTTCCAGAGATCATGACGTCAACATTGCCTCAAATGTTGTCAATTGATATTTTTTGGAGGGAGGGGGTAGGAGATTATAGTGGATAAACAATTATAGCACTGAATAAGAAAGGTAAATGAGAGACGATTCCCATGATCGAGAAACACAGAGTCTATTGGGGGATGTGGGCAAACAACCAGATCATGAAGTTCTTGTCCTACGTGCTACAAACTAGACAAGCATCACCTGCTTGTGTAAGACATAAGAATGCCCTCTCATTTTCATTACTAGAGAGATGGAACAAACTCTGACGAGGAGATAGCTTCAAAACTTGATTCTTTAATGACTAAGTTGAAGAGATAAAAGGAAAAGGAATAAATTATGTGTCTAATACTTGTTTCCCCTCCATCTTATTGTTCAACAAAAACAACAATAGCAGTCCAACGAGAGAGCTGTGATGCAAAGGCAGGGAGGAGGAGGGAGAGAGACTTGGTGGTTTGGAGATGGAGTTTTACATAACGAGTGTAATGTGCAAAGGGAAGATGGGAGGCGAGATTGAGAAGGGTCGGATGTGGCATGCTAAGGAACTCGGTTAGGCTTCTTCTCAGAGCTGTAACAACCCGCTGAATGATTTAAAGACGTACGCCTTCTTTATGCTGAAAGGAAACACATTCGCTAATTAAGTCTTTCATCATTAACCATGCTGAGGGAAGTTGTTGAATTTGATAAAGGTCACTTAATGCCCCGGAAAGAGTACTGCTTTTGAAAAAATAAAAAATGAATGCCAAGACCATAGACCACTTGAATTCCTATAGAACATTGTCATTTTACAATTGGCATATGTAACTGCAATTAATTCAAACAGGTCATCAGTGTAAGGTAAAAAAAAAATATTGTGTTCTCTCTTACTATTCATTCAAAATGCAAACAAATCTCATAGTTGTTAAATTTAGAGTTTAGGTCATTTGATACTTCTCTATTTGAAACTTGCAATGTCAGATAAGTTTTATTATTCCCTAGCTAAAAAACATCCTTAAAATTAACAAAATAAACTAAAAATCAGATGAAATCTTTGATTCCATTGGAAGAGAACTCAATATTTAGTTGAACTGTGACTTCAAAAATGAATAAATGCCTTAATCAATGTATGACAAAAATACTGGATTAAAATAGTGGTTGGTAATATGCATAATTAATTCCATATGTCTAAATGCTCCTAATAGTTTATTCATATCACAATTTAACTTAGTATTCCTTTTAGTGTAAGAGCATACCCTTCAGAATTCACATTAGTGTGTCTAATACTCGTTTCCCCTCCATTTTAATGTGACTAAAATGTATAAGTGATATGTCTATAGGGTGAAAATTGGACAATTAAGAATAAGTTATATATTATGATTTTTAAATCTGATGCTAAAACCAGAAGTAAAACAAAACAAAAATAAGTGGGACATCATACTAAAAACTTCTGCACAGCAAAGGAAATCATCAACAAAATGAAAAGGTAACCCACTGAAAATTATTATACACTAGAGGCCCAGTGCATGATTAAATCATGCACGTGTAGGGTCCCCTACACGCTTTCGCTTTCAATCGCAGGGGAGCTGGGTGCCTGTCCACTGGTGCACCAGGCCTTTCAGAAGCCTCCGGTGTGGCAGAGGCTTCTGAAAGGCCTGGTGCCTGAGCGAACAGGCACCAAGCTCCCCCACTTTTGATGGTCCGTGGCGGGACGTGAGCTCGCTGCCCCAGAGGCCCCTTCTGTGCTGCAGCACAGCCATGGTGCAGACACTGAGCTCGCGCCGCCGCTGGTGACACGAGCTCAGCGTCCCGCCGGCCCAATTGGCCACCCCGAGTCCCGCCCCCCCCCCCGCGCCTCCTGGCCAATCGTGGGCATAGCGAAGGTACGATCAATTTGCATATTTGTCTATTATTAGGTAGGATTGATTTTATGGGCAAGTTCTTATACATCTTTTAAAGAAAAAGTTAATTCCAATGATACTAAACCATCTTTAGAGATGGTAATATAATTTAACATTTTCAGTTTATTTTAATAGGATGTCCTTTATCTTAATGCCAAAGTCTGATATAAACTATGCCCCATATTTATCATTCCTTACCCTGGGTAAATTATACTCCCTTACAGCCAGTTGGTTAAGCCCTAAATATGGAGTCATCCTTGACGCCTCTTCCTCACTCACTACTCACTTGAAATTGATCACTAAGGTCCAGGAGTTCTGCTTTCACAATACCACTAGGATTAGTTGGCTTCTCTCCATCCCGATTGTACCCATGTAACCTAGCCATGGCCATCTTTCATTCTGGTTCATTCAATAATGTGCAACTTACATCATTGTGTGTATTCTTGCCACTTCCCATCCATTTTCTATGCTGTAGTCCGGGAGTTCTTTTTAAAACATAGATATGACCATGTCATTTCCACTCTCAGTGCTTATCAATAGTCACCCATTGTTATTTGGACACAGTCCAATATCAAGAGCCTCCATGATCTGGCTCCTGTCTACATGTTGTAGTGGAGATTATCCGTTTATCCTGATCCAGTGGGAGCTCTGGGAGCTGGAATTCCTGGCATCTGGACTACTTCCTGGACATAGTTAATGTTAGAAGTCAAGACTGGAAAGCTGTAGTGGGATCTCGTCCAAGAGAAGGAAGTTTAAACATATAAAAACTTCACACTGTTTAAGGATGTGTCAAAACCCCATTCCTCTTTGCTCCGATACTGTCATTCACCTCAGCAGTGAGCAAAATGCTTGCATGTTGTGGACCATGAGTAAACATGTGACGAATGAGCAAATGCATATGGTGAGTGTTCAAACTTCAGGGAAAGCCTGTAGCCCCATGTAGAGCTCATTGCAGTGAATTCAAAGATAGCTACTCTCCACAAATATCAAAGTCCAGTAGATTAATCAAAGCTACAAGTATATTAAATAATTCTACCCATTTTCATGACTGTACACAATAGAATATAGCATTAGGTTAACATATCCGGGAAATTGAATAGTCATATGAATTAAAGAGCAGTTGACTGAAGAGAACACTGAGGTAGGTTTTTGTGACCGTATCTAGCAAAACACTCTGCATCTGAACTTTGGGGAATCCGAATTTTGAGTGAAAGACTTTACACAAAGAATTAGAGTAAAGAGGTATGGAGGGTATGAGTGTCCCTGTCTCAGGAAAGATTTTAGCCCGCCCTGCGTGGCTCAGCAGTTGAGTGTCAACCTATGAACCAGAGGTCACCGTTCAATTCCCAGTCAGGGCACATGCCTGGGTTACAGGCTTGATCCCCAGTGTGGAAAGTGTAGGAGGCAGCCAATCAAGGATTCTCTCTCATCACTGATGTTTCTATCTCTCTCTCTCCCTCTTCCTTCTTCTCTGAAATCAATAAAAAACATAGTTAATAAAAAAAGAGAAAATATTTAAAATAGTTTCAATAGATCTCCCCTATGGCCTTTTCTCAATGTAAAGTGATTATTAATCAAAGGTGATCTAACCACTGGGATAACTTGATTCCCATGCGGCATGGCCTGTTGGGGTATGCGGATATTTTCTACTTGCCCCTTCAGATCTGTTCTGTGCCCAGAGGGTGAACTCTATACCCTTCATTAGTTTGGGTCCTTCTGGCCCAAGCAGGAGGGTGGGAAGAGAGAAAGGTCAGGAAAGTTATCCTCCCTGCTCCCTCCTTGCTGAGCCCCACTTTGCCAGTGACCTCTACAGGCCACAGCTCTTGTTAGGTGCCTCCTCCTACCTTCCAGCCTTTGCCAAAGCTCTTGCCAGGGCCTGGTGACTGCTCCCACCACTTGCCCCTTCAGGCCCAGAGATGGGGGAGGAGCTCTGATAATTGCTACGTCTGGGGTGCTGCTCCACTCCTTGTTGGCTTTCCTGTAAACCTCGGATCTTTGCAAACAGACTATTTTTATTTTTTAAAAGAATTTTATTGATTTTTGGAGAGAGAGAACGGGGGGCGGCGGGGAAGAAACATTGATCAGCTGCCTCCTGCATGCCCCCTACAGGGGATCGAGCCTTCAACCTGGGCATATGGCTTGACCAGGAATTGAACTGGCAACCTTTAGGTGCATAGGACGGTGCCCAACCAGGGGAGCAACACCGGCCAGGGCCAAATAGACTTTTTAGTCAATCTCCTTGATAACCTCCCTTGAGTTTGCTATTCAATTGAGAGCAATATCTCAAGCCATCATGAAGTATTGTATCTCTCCACTTTGTCTCAGTGAGTCCATGCTGTGAGCATCCATAACCCCAAACCATTTTTGGTGCGAAGGACAAAGCTTGCCATTTTCCGCTGCGACTTTCTGGAATAAGATGTTGCTGTTTGTGTAAGTTGCTTATGAGAGGATTTAGCTCTGAGCCCTTTTGAATCTGCGTGGATTCCTTCGAGTTCTGGGGAAGGAATTTGGTGGCTTTCCATTTGTTTGTATCAAAATAGGAACCAGGGAAACAGCCCTAATCGCTCCGCTGTGGGCAGGCAGGGCCCATGGCAACACGCCTGTGACCAGCTGCAGAACCCGGGAGGGAAGCTCTGCCGTGCTCTCTCTGCCTCCACACCTTAGGCACTGCTTTGCCATTAAATTAATTTTGAACCGAGTAACATCGGATAAAACCACCTGAGACTTACATTTTAAATTTTAATCAAGGATACTTCTCCAAAGTCAGCGAGGAGGCAGTTGAAACTAGACTGAAACATAAAACCTCAATTTCAGATTTATTATAATATTCCAACCACACCATTGAAACTAAACAGAAAAATGAAAACAAATCAACCTTTACGTTAGACTTCCCTGGGCCAGATCTGTACCCGGGAATGCCCACCTTCCTAAGAACCCTCCATTTAATACTTGACAGCGGGACTATGCACCCCCAGAGAAAAACAGTTCATTGGCCTTGGGCTAAGCTCATAGCTCAATCTGCAAATTTAAAAATTCCCACCGTCTGCCATTCCTCAAAGCTGCGTGGAGCGTCTGGCAATGCTGCTGAAGCAACACGACCAGCCACCAGGGCGGCCTTGAGTGCTTCCTGTGCCCTGGCGAGCGCTTCCTCTTTCCAGAGCGGTCTTGGAAGGCTCCCCGGCCTGCGCTTCTGCATTGGCGCCTGAGGCTGCACCCAAGAACTGGATGGGGTGACATGTGCCTTCATAACAGCTGCACACGTGTCCTCCCTCCCCGCCCGCCCCCCTCTCCCCTCCATGCTGGCCAGTCATTCTGTAAGTTACTACTGAGTTTCTCGTGTTAAGGGTAAATATAGCCCTGGCCAGTGTGCCCAGGGGGTTGGGTGTTGGCGGGTACACAGAAAGGTTGCTGTTTTCATTCCCAGTCAGGGCACATGCAGGCTCTGTCCCCAACAGGGAGCATGCAGGAGGCAGCTGGTCGATGTTACTCTTTCATGCACATTGATGTTTCTTTCTCTCCCTCTCCCCTCCTCTCTTTCTAAAAAATCAATAAACATATTTTTTAAAAAAGATAAGTCTAGAAGTTTACACAGTTGTTGATTCTCTATTGGAAGGCTCAGTAGAGGACCAGTGGGAAGCCATACAGGTTGTGGCAAAAGTAGGTTTACAGTTGGTCATGTGGAAAATAATACAATAATTAATAAACAATAATACAGGAATAAACTCTGCTTCACATACTCACAACTATAAATCTACTTTTGCCCACCCCTATGGGCAAAACTAGAGGCCCGATGCACGAAGATTCGTGCAAGAATAGGCCTTCCTTCCCCTGCCGGCCAGCACCGCCTTCACTCCGGCCCAGAGCTGCCTTCCACCTCTTGCCTTGTCACGTCAATTTGCATATTCCCTCCTTATTGGCTGTGGGCACCGCCATCTTTGTTGTGGAGTTACGGTCAATTTGCATATTCTGTCTTTATTAGATAGGCTAACTAGCTTTCTTTGTCATTTTTCTGGGAAACATTTGTAGACAGTGTCCCTAGAAATGAAGTTTCTCAATGGCAATGTGTCTACTAAATGGAAGAGCTCGTTAATGGCATCGTGTGTCAGGATGACTAAGACATTTTTCAAATAATATATTACTCAATTATTTAAAGCAACTGCTTTTTTAAAAATTTACCTTTTAAAATACCTATTTCTAAGTTGTCTAATTCTAAGTTGTTTTGTACCCCCTACTTTTTTTCACCCTTTACTTGCATAATCAAAAGAACATCATTATGGAAGAACCATAAAGGATTGAAAATGCATTGTTAGGCCTATCTGTTCATTGTGCAGTGAGTGAAGAGTGACTGCATCAGTTGTTGTATGTTATAGAAGGGTTAAATTTTTGGGTGAGGTGTGGTAGTGAAGGACATAACCAAATACTATAATTTGGGGAAAAGTTAGTATTGACGCAGTAGAAGACCTGCCCTTATTACTATGTCCCCTTGGAAAAAGACAGATAATGGAACCCAGAATGGGGAGTCTGGCAGGACTTGGTGGTGTTCAAGAATTTCCAGAGTCAGTAAAGGGCAATGTTTTGGTCCTGAATAGAATGGAGGAATTCTGGGACATTACATAGTGAATCGATGCAGATCATGAACTGGGTCACTGTAGACCAAATACCATTCAAAGCCATGGTTTAGAGGCCATCTGTGCTTGCTCAACCCCAGATCTGGTCAGCAGTACAGTGGATTCAGAGAACTGCATTCTGGGATTGGAGTAACACGGCTAAAAGGCAAGCGCTAACATAGTCGGTGTCGGTTTGCTGATACACTTTGTGTAGATTTGACCCTGCTTAGCCGCTGAGGCCTCTTATAAGAAGTAGTTATAAACAGCGAAGAAAACCCAAGACAGAGAAATAAGCTTCCAGGAATAAAAGAGATGAAACAACAAAACTGAATACCCACTGTATGATTTAATAGCCACTATATTCAGGTGGGGGTCAAAATAATAAATAGAAGACACAATTTCCTTCCTTTAGAAATATTATTTGAGAATCCAACAGCTAAACAAACCAATTCATCTAAAGGAGGTAAGGCATTTCAAATGGTACTAACCAATTTTGCATATTACAGATGTGCATTTAAAGAACGAACTTTAAAAATTGTATTTAGAATTTTATGGGATTATTGTTCTTGTCATTTCCAATTTCAACCTTGGCTTTGTAAAGATCATATGGACTTGAGAACATTTCCTACCTGTTACCTTCTACAAGTGTCTAGTTTGATCAGAGTTTTGACAGTTTTCTGGGGGAGGGTTGTTAGATGGATCTGAAGGAGCCTGAGGTACAGTAGCTACACAGAATGGATGGTCTAGTAAAAGGAAATATTATTTGTAAAGTCCAAAATACTTTTGAGAGCTTTTGGTGAGGAAGAATAAAATTGATGAGAAGGGTCTTTAATTAACCTTACCAGAGTATAAATATTGTCAGTGAGTTTTAAAATAAATGATTAGTAATACTGTTAAAAATACAAATTTTACATACGATGTATAGTTTGGTTATATTCTGTAGTCCCCAAGCTTAAATGTCACACCCTGTTCTTAGAAAAATATGTTGATAGAGCATTTTACAAGAGCATCTTGATAGAATCATCAATTCATGTTTTAAATTTTGAAATGTATCCACGCACAAAAATTAACTCATTAGATTCAAGTAACAATGTCCAATTCTTAGTCTGACAGTGATTAATAAGATAATTAGAATTTTATCAAAATTTGATTTTAAAAAACTGGCCTCAACAATAATCTATCACTGAATCACAATGTTTGAATGAACTACCCATTTAATTTTACAGCTAGAGGGAGACCTAAAAGTATTCATCTAGCCCTTTTATTTTAAAGGTAAGAGAAGGAAGACCTAGAGAAGTAAGCTTCCAGAATTACTGTGTGTAGAAAGCAGCAGAATCAAGAGTAGAATGTGAATATGATTTATAGGTTAGAGCCCTTTCTTTCATCAACCGTATCATTTCTCTTCTTTCTAGAAAAGTTGACATGAGCCAAAGGTCTTTGCTTGCTTGTCTTCTACCTCATCTCCCACCAATGTTCACATGTGTTTTTTCTTGTTTGTTTTGTTTTTGTTAATACCCACTGGAGGGTATTTTTTTCCATTGATTTTTAGAGAGAGTAGAGGGGAAGGGAGAGATAAAGAGAGAGAGAAAGAAAGAGAGAAAGATAGAGAAATACCAATGTGAGAGAGACACATCAATTGGCTGCCTTCCTCACATGCCCTGACGGAGGCCGGGATCAAACCTGCAACCCAGGTACATGCCGTTGGCCAGGAATGGAACCCACAATCCTTCAGTACCTGGACAGATACTCTAACCGCTGAGTCACACAGGCAAGGGCAACAATCTTGATTATTATTTCTTCTTATCTTTCCAAAACATAGCCTACTAATCAAAGCAGTTCCTCTTAGTGCCACCATGTGCGGAGTAGGTGGCTTTCATAAATTTTTATAATCCCTACATTATCAGGGTGAGAAAATTAAATTGTAATGGTACTTATATGAAAGGAAAGAAAATGTTATCAGTTATTTTTGGAACATCTTTATTGTAAAATATGTATAATATAAAATTTGCCATTTTAAGCTTTTTTAAGTGTACAATTCAGTGGCATTAATTGCATTCATAATTTGTGAAAGCATCACCACTACTTCTAAAACTCTTTCATCATCCCCAAATGAAATTCTGTACATATCCTATATAATAACCCTATATAATAAAGAGGTAATATGCAAATTGACCCTCACTCACTCACAAGATGACTGCCTACGACCAGGCTGGCAGCGGGGGTTAGTGAGGGACAACCAAACGACTGAACAGCAGGCTGCGTGGGGCAACCAGGCTAGCAGGGGGCGGGGGGCAATGAGGGGCGACTAGGCTGACGGGGGGCAGTTGGGGGCAACCAGGCCGGTGAGGGGAGTGGCAGTTAGGGGCGACCAGGCTGGCAGGGAGGGAGCAGTTGGGGGCAACCTGGCTAGCATTGGGGGGGGCAGTTAGAGGCGACCAGGCCGGTGGGGGGGGTGGGGGGGGGACAGTTAGGAACGATCAGGCTGGCATGTATAGGAAGTGAGCGGCAATCAGGCCAGCAGGAGGGCAGTTAGGGGCAACCAGGCAGGCAGGCAGGTGAGCAATTAGGAGCCACCAGTACAGGATTGTGAGAGGGATGTCTGACTGCCAGGATCAGGTCTAAACCGGCAGTCAGACATCCCCCAGAGGGTCCTGGATTGGAGAGGGTGCAGGCTGGGCTGAAGGGGACCTCCCCCCCATGCACGAATTTCATGCACCAGGCCTCTAGTTAAGTAATAACTCCCTATTACTCCCTCTCCCCACAGAAAGACATGCTATTGTCACAAATACCTGTGAATCTGTCATAAAATTCACTAACACAAAGGCACACACAAAAAATTTTGCAGATGATATTGTGGTTCATAGGATCCCACCAAGCCCTTTTAAGACTTGAATTCCAAGGTATAGTTTTAATTTTGATGGATAGATATTTGACCAAAAGTTCTGGGTGGGAGGTAGAGATGAGTTGCAAATGATTCCTCAACTCATTCTTCTTTTTTTTTTTTAAATCCATAATCCCATTCTTATAGCTCCAACAGAATTCTCATATGCCTAAAATCATGACTCATTTTGTTTTGACCTTTTATCCTATCACAGTAGGCTTTGCTTTCCTTCCTAAATTGCAATCATTTATGGGAAACAGCCCTAGCTTATATTTCTGCTAAAATTTTCATGCTTTCTAGCACACATTATATTTTCAATAAAAATTATTATTTATATCTTATTACATTTACTAGAAAGTTTCAAATGGAGATGCAATACCTCTTTTGAGTTTTCACAAATGCCATTGCTCTTTTAACAAGGATACTCGAGCACCATATTTTTTGCATAAACAATATTCCATAATTACTTATTAGTTTGGTTTGATTTTGTCCTCCTTAAAATCATTTTTGTTGATGTGAAGGGATGGCTTCTTAAAACTGTAAAGGGAGTGAGGAGGTCACGTGCTAGATATTGTATTTTTCGGAAGAAGAATTACGCTTGAACCATTAAGAATAACTTAGCTGATAGTTTTCAGTGTGGGTCCAGTAAATATTCCTAATATTGTTAACCATTTCCAAGGAGAGCATGAAAGTGGTTTCCATACTTTCAGAGAAAAGTTAATTCACTAAGGAAGCTTGTGTTTTATGAGGCTTTCCTGAATTACAGAAATTAAAGATGGAAGGACCTATTAGGTCATTCAGCTCATTCCCTTAAGAGTGCAGAATGGCTCCCTACAGAGTATTCACCAGGGCTGTTCTGGAAAGGAAACATTAAAACTCAGGCGCAATCGAGACAGTAAGTTTGCAATTTATGCACAATAAAGGTTTTTCTCCTCAGATATTAATACCACTGCCCACTTGAAAATCTGGCTAAAGCATTAATAAAACAAAAGTCAAGGAGGCCATTCGTTAGTGTACTTCCTGATGAAAGAAAACGCTCCCGGGCAATTCGTGTGGAAGGAAATGAAAATGAACCCCTAATTCCTCCTCCGTGGGCCACCCTCTAAGGCTTCCCCTCTTTGTTTCCCCAAAGTACAATTTTAATGTCCCGTAATTGAGGGGTAATGGTTCCTGCTTGAGAAATATCAGGGGTAGAAATTTTCTTATTAACTTCATTTGTTCAAGTATGGAATCCATGCAAGCCTTCTAGGAAAGGTAGCATTCAAGATATTCATTTGAAAATCCATAAGGTCACCTTTGGAAGGATTGAAGTTGTTAAGTCTCTGCGGATCTCAAAAACAGTTCTTAGCCTCGAAACTACTTTCCCACCAAACTACTATGGCACCTTAAAATGTAACCACAGAATTAATTTCTTAGGTTACCATTTTCCAGCATATTTTTCATAGAACATGCAAGACAATGGGATTATGGGCAAATTTAGGAACTGGTGAATACTCCATTTCCTCTCTTAGGGAAAATAATGAATATTTCACTTCACACGTGGTCATCAGTGACTTAAAGACTGAAAATCCCACAATAGAGAAAGCTGCTTAACTTTGAGAAGCCAAATATTTAACTCAGAAAGCTTTATATTTCATGACCATCTATTAATGATCGCGAAGTATGCTTTTGAAAATGCTGCCTTAGAATTCTCAAGATTATTCCTTTAAATTATAAATACCTTGGGTAGGGAAATTCCAGTGTTTTTCCATCAGAGATTTAATCTCTCCTATGAATCAGTATCTCCGAGTTTTTATAGTTGGTTTTCTAGAAGAAAGAACTGAAGGAATAGCAAAGACTAGCAATGACAAGACTAGCTGTGGAGCATGGACATGGCTTATAAATTTCTTATTCACTTGTTCGACTTCCATCTATCCTTAACCTTCTTTGTGTGGTTAGCATGGGTCTTTCCTTGGGGAACTATTGATTATCTTAGGCGATGCCACTGATAATGGACCTGTTTTTTGCAAGTCCATATTCACTCTGCCACTTCCTGATTCTCTTAGGCTAAACGGTCTCCTGGGACTTCTCTTGACACGGCAGGTTCCTCATGTTGTTTTCGGTTTGAACTCTGACTAAACCAGGACCCGCGCACGGGCCCGTTTCCAAGACTGCCCTCTGGGGTTCAGCTTTCTGTCTCGGGCAGATGAGGAACCAGAAGGAGGGAACAACCGGCAGTTGGATTAGTCTTCTTCTTTGCCCAGCTTCACACTCGTCTGTGCTGTCCACACACTAGGATACCCTCTCTGGTTCTCAGTTTCCTTACGTGGAAATTAAGAAGTAGAAGTGGGAAAAGATGACTTTTGTGATTTCCTTTAAATTTATCCATCACTAAAACAGATAAATTCTAGGACACAGGTATAGGAAGACTTAAAAAATCTGATACTATAAGATAATGATAGTAATAGCAACATAACTTGTTGTATGACAAAAAAAATACTTTATTTCTTGTGCATTAACATCTTCAACTGTAAGATTAGGACATTCCTAGTTACTACAATCAATAAACTTCTCTCTCTGGTTTAGAAATTGAGTTTCACCCGTTTCTGGCTAAAAGGGAGAAATAGTAACTGAATACACCTTCCAAAATGAAACAATGGTAACAAAATACACTAGATGAATAACACCAGATGAAATAAATCTCTTCTGTATCTACACAAAGGAATGAAGAACATTGCAAATAACTAGATAAATATAACTTACGACTGTTTTCTTTTTACTGAAATCACTTTTAACCAGTTAACTCCACAATATTTTAAATTTAATTAAAAAAGGTCCACCGCTTGCATCTATAGACGCTTATGGCGTCCAAATGGTTAAAATATAATCAACTTTTTAACCAAAGATAATATATTTTGGAGTTTATAATATAGGTAAAAATACAATGTATGACAGCAAATATAAATAAACTACACATGAAGTGGGATAATATCACTTCAAAGTAAACTGTGACACCTTAAATAGAGTATATACTGTACAGCCTAACAAAATAACCAAAATAGAGTTTAATAAACCAACAAAGAAGATAAAATGCCATCATCAAAATACCCAATATAAACGAAGCTAGAAAAAGGGCGTGGGGGAAGCAAATAAAGAAGACACGGAACATGTAAAAAGTTAAAAGACCATGATGTATATAAGGCTAACTATATTAACTATAAATGGCCTAAACAATTGAGCAGAAGATACAAGATTGGAAAAAAAACCATTAAGACATAACTATATGCTGCCTATATGAAATGTACTTAAAATATAAAGAAATAGGTTAAAAGATGGAAAAAATTATACACATGCCCAGATTAATAAAATGAAAGTCAGAGAGGCTATATTAATACAAGACAGAATAGATTTCAGATCAAAGAATCTTTGCATAATTAAGATAGTCATTTAATAATGAAAAGGGAATAGACTCATAACAATCTTAAACAAGTATGCACCTAATAAAAGTTTCAAAATATATGCAGCAAAAACTGATAAAACCGCAAGATACTATAAGTAAATTCACAATTTTAATAATAGATTTCAACACCCATCTCTCAATAATTGATACAGCAAGGAGATAGAAAGTCAACAAATATATGTAAATTTAAGCAACACTACCAACCAAATTAGCCTAATTAATATTCATAAAGCACCCTGCCCAATTGCAATAGAATACACATATTTTGAAGTGCAAAGGAATATTTACCAAGAAACTGAATTTTAAACAATTCATATTTAGATCCCACTCATTACTAAAATGTTTTTATCTTCACTTTAAAATCTTTGTAACATTTATTTAAAAATTAATTTACAATCATTTATTCTGCTTTGCTTACTATGGAAATGAATTCTTCTAAACAACATTTTCTTTGGAAATTTTAAATGTAGCATCTCTAAAATATAGAAATATACCTAATTATAAGGATGCATTTGGTATTTCAAATAAGTGTCTGGCCCAAAGAAAAAAATAAAGTTTCATGCCATTTTAAAGCCAAAATCAAAGCAGCAATTAATATTAGATATTATCACCCAGTAAAATCACTTATTCTCATTGCAAGAATTCTTATCTTTATCAAATATTATAGATATTAATAACCTGGGGATTAGGGGCACCACCAAAAAGATGATATTTTTGCAAATGTCCAAAATCTGTTTTAATCAATGCTTTTTGCTTTTAAAAATCCTGCTTAGAATATTGCTCTCCATGCTTTTGTCAAATGCTGACTGCTGTTTTCCAGACAGCTACTCAGTAGTCCAAGATGTAATAGCATCTGCTCATCTGCCGCTAAGTTTAAACAGGGATAAAATGGGCAAAAGCTTGAAAGAAACAAGCCGTGGAGGGGAGTGAACAGATTTAGGATAGGGTTGGCTTTAATGTCACCAAGCAACAGAAAAGCCAACGTTCGCTCTTATTCAGGAGCGGCCTCCTTCAGTGAATCCCGCCTGAGCCGCACAGGTCAGCCAGGAGCGGATGGCCTGATTTTTATCTCTCCCCTCCCACCCGCGCTCCACATAGAAAGCCAGGTCTGCATGCAGAATGCTGTATAGAGCAGGACACGGTTCAGGACTCATAGACAGACTTTCACGGCATGTTTCAGAGCTTAGCTAATAGTAGCATTTCCCACCACGCATCTTCCACACACTGCCGTCAGCAGCGTTATCTCAGCCCTCGGGATGATGTGACTCAGCTAACCCTATGGAAGGTGAGAACCTTGAGGCACATAGAAATCCAGCCATTTGTGGCAGGTCAGAAGCAAGGTGGTAGCAAAGCCACTTTTCAACTCAGGCCCCCAGTTAACAGAGCTAAGGTCTTCCCACCCTCACTCTCCCGTCTCCCCTGGGGGAGTGCTCTGTGGTCTTCCACATTGAGTTCCACTCTAACTGGACTTTGAGGCCTGGGTTAGATTCTGCCTCTGTTTCTCACTGGCCACTTTAATTGGAGCCTCATTATTTCTTATCTGAATAGTAGGAATCATAAATATGCATAAACTAGTGGCCCGGTGCACAGATTTGTGCACATTGAAAGGAAATTAGAAGAAAGATTCGTGCGGTAATTACATTACTGCAAAAAATTACATGTCAAAATAGTATTTATAATATAGTATTATAAAATTAAAACATGCATGCGATTGGCGCCAGTGAGAGCTTTATATGTATCGGGCATGCACAAGTCAATGTTTTTTTTTTTTTCTCTCTCTCTCTCTTTATTGATTAAGGTATTACATATGTGTCCTTATCCACCCATTGCCCCTCTCACCCCCCACCCATGCCCTCAGCCCCCTGGTGTCTGTGTCCATGGGTTAACCTTATATGCATGCATACAAGTCCTTTGGTTGATCTCTCCCCTTTACCCCCACCCTCCCCTACCTTCCCTCTGAGGTTTGACAGTCTGTTCGATGCTTCTCTGTCTCTGGATCTGTTTTTGTTCATCAATTTATGTTGTTCATTATATTCCACAAATGAGTGAGATCATGTGATATTTATCTTTCTCTGACTGGCTTATTTTGCTTAGCATAATGCTCTCCAGTTCCATCCATGCTGTTGCAAATGGTAAGAATTACTTCTTTTTTACTGCAGCATAGTATTCCATTGTGTAGATGTAATGTTTCTTTTTAAATTGCCAGTGTATATCATATGTACCGGCTGGTCCAACTGTCAGATGGACATACAGTCAGTCACTTAGCCTTTTATATATATAGATAAGTGAACATTCCCAAAGTACCTGTTAGACTACACGGACCACAGAAGACCTTCAACAAATATTAATTCTTCTAGCAGCAAACACAGACTCTTCAATCCTTGATTTTGGTAGCTCTGGGTTGAATAAAACTCTCGAAGTAGATGTTGCAGATGTATTCAAGGCATCTCAATATGTTGATGAACATAACCTGTGGAGAGAGGTAACAAACACAGGCACGTAATTTATAGGTTGTGTTTGAGATTAAATGTTGTTTATTAGCGAATCAGTCTTAAGGATATTTTGTAATGTAAAGTTTGGGGTTATGGTTGGATATCACAATGATATCAATAAAGAAAGAATTTATTGTCTTGATTTTCTTATCTTTGTGTGAGTATGGGATAGCTGAATGATATCAATAAAGAAAGAATTTATTGTCTTGATTTTCTTATCTTTGTGTGAGTATGGGATAGCTGAAGACTGATCATGTTTCATCTTTCGAGCTTGATGTGGGGAATTCTTAGGACCAGGTATGAAGCACCGAATCAGTGCTTTCGCCTCCTTCACCCACTTTCCCAAGAGGCTGAGGAGCTGATGAGGGAGGAAAGCATGTGCGGGCGCCCTGAACTCTGCCCTCTAGTTCCTGGGCTTCTCTCCTAGCTGCTTAGGCAGTTCTGCATTCCTTCCTTTAATAAATGCATCACCATTTGTTATGATGATAACAAAGATGCAGGGGGGGGGGGTGTTTCCTTTAAGTAGATGCCTTTTCAATACTAATAAGTAACTTGGGCGTTTACAGTTTTCCTAACAAACACAGCACATGCAGAAGTGCGCCCTCACATAGAGATGCCCATCATGCGTGATGCGCAGACTGCCCGGTGCCAGACGCATTCGGCGGGGGCAGGTCCCGCAGCCCTGGCGGCCCGGGCCTGGGCGGGTGAGATCCAGCGTCTCTTGCACCATTAGCCAGCGGCCCGTCCCCGTCCCCCCAAAGAGCACCCCGGGGACAGGGGGCCCTAGAGGTGGTCCGGGAAAGCTGGCTGCCAACGGGTTAACGGGATCAGGCTTCAGCCCAGACTTCACAGCCCGGCCGCCTGGGAGGGCTCCCGTTACACGCGGATTAGATGTGGGGGAGCCTGTAACCCGAGAGGCACCTGCCTGCTCCCCTGGCGTCAGCCGGCCGCTCTGCTCCCACATACCTGGCATTCCAGCCTCCGCACTCGCTGGGGGGGGGGGGGGGGGGGGGGGAGGCTGCCCAGGAACTCGGGGTCCCCACCCCCAGGCAGCCAAGTGCGAGGCTGGGCGGCGAAGCCTGTCCCCTTCCCTGGGGTGCCAGCTACTCTGCTCACTCCCTCACCCCCCACCCCACCCCACCCCTGCAGCTCCAGCATTTGCAAGGACCACGCAGGGCAGGGCGCCCCTGGAGGAAGAGGGCCTTGCGCTGCTGCCCCTCGCCGCCCTGACCACCAGGCTCGCCGCCCTGGCCCTCTGCTGACTCGCGTGTCTCCCCGGAGCTCACGGAGGGCCTGTGGCTGTGCTGGCTGCCAGGCAGGGCACCCAGAAAGCCTGTGATGCAGCCCCCTCTCTCCAGAAGGCTGTCCTGTATCTTGGAGCGAGAAAAGGGAACCAGGATGGAGAGAGAGTGAGGGGCCGCTCCATGCAATCCCAGCGCAGTGAGCTCACGTGCACAGGCTGAGCCCCCCAAGGGCTGGGCCGGCACAGACAGGCGCCCACGCAGATGGGAACCCACACGCTCTTCTCTCTGTAGGCCTGAGGGAGGTGACATCCGTCCATCTCCGGTCCTCCCGCTGCGCCCACACGAGCACCACAGGCTGCGCCCCGAGGGGCGGTGGGTGCCGGCGGCTCCTCGGGGTGTGTGTGTCTGTATGTGAAACAGGCTGCGTTTGTGGAATGGAGGGAGGCTGTGGTGCCTGGCTCAGTCCGATGCTCACTGGTGGCTTCATGAGGCCGCCCTGGCTTCAGCGCGCAGAAGTTCCTTCTCAGCAGCTCAGTGGCTCTGTCCGCGGCCGTGCCCCTCCAGGGAAGTGGAGTTGTGAGCAGAACGAGGACTTTTGTTCCATGGAGTCTCAGTATCTAATGATAAATGTCATCCTGCCCCAGTCAGAGCACTGCATTTCTCTCTCTCTCTTTGTCTCTCTCTCTCTCACACACACACACATGTGTGAAACAAAAACAAAAAAATCTCTATGTTATCATTCCAAATCTTCCTTTCAAAATCATGTATTTTTGTTACCAGCCAAGGACTTTGCATACACATGACAGATGTACATGTGAAAGTGAAGTCCAGCACATTGACTAAGTCAATACCTTCTAAAAGGGGGCTTTACAATCGTGATAAGAACAAATGCAATGAGAGGTGCGCGGGGTGGGAATCTCGTGTTCAGGGTGGGGGTTAGCTGTGAGGTCAGAGGTTACATGGGCCCGGCCCGGCAAACCAAGGTGACTTGCTAACCCTGCCTGTGGGCTGCACAGCCCTGCAGCTCGCCTCGGACTTCGCAGCCGAGGGCTACCTGCTTCCCCTCCCTTTCTCGGCCTCACCTGCTTCCTTTGCCTCTTGTTTCCGCTCCACCTGACCTTGGCGCTTTCCCGTCTTTGTTCTCCTTTGAGGCAGCCTGTGTGAGCGGCCAGCGGACCTGACCACATTTCAGCTGAGTTCCCCCACTGGAGCATCCTATGTGATCTCGGCCTTCTGAATAAAGCCTGGATGATGGCTCCTAATGGCTCCTGCTGGCTCTATCTGACGGTGAAGGATGGAAGCTCCGGCCTCACCCGCATTTTATAAAAAGCAAGCACATTTATTGAGAAGGGCGGGGTCCTACAATCATTTCCTTTTGCATCATTTTTTCTTCAGAGACTAAATGACTTTCAGTGGCTTCCATACATGTCTTCATCAGGTTTTGTTTTCCCAGCGCAGGAAGATTCTTCCTTACATCACTCAGGGGGTTGCGTATTCATCCAACTCACACGCTTGGGTTGTTTCAGATGTTCTTTGTGGAACCTGTGGTTTTAGAAGGCAGGAGGCAGGAAGAGTCTTCCTTTAAAGTAATTTCTTAGGCCACTTTTTAAAATATACATTTCTTTGTGCCTATTATGTGCTAGAGACACCCAACGGGGAAGAGGCCCCTGCAAAGATGGGAGGGAACCATTGAGCCCTGGCCATTCCCAGCCCATTGAATAGAGCCCGAGGCATAGTAGCCACCAAAGTGCAAGACCAAGGACGGAGGACAACTGCTTCTTAAAAGCAGTGTGATGTTTTAGCAA
The DNA here is from genome assembly GCF_951640355.1 of Cnephaeus nilssonii. NCBI lineage: Eukaryota > Metazoa > Chordata > Mammalia > Chiroptera > Vespertilionidae > Cnephaeus > Cnephaeus nilssonii. The sequence continues at coordinate 112,229,529 of NC_137073.1, read as the reverse complement.
TTTTCATGGTATTTTCAGCTTTTATACTTGGTACATTGTCATTTCTCTCACACTCAAAATACTTACCTAATTTTAAACTAGTACATTTTGTTGTTGTTGTTTCTTAAACAGTGGCTTCAGCGGGTATTCGCTCCAGGCACACAACACTTAGATCCGCCTGTGCTAATTAAGAAAATAATCAACAAGTTCTACCTAGTTCTAAGCTCAATAGTTTCTGTCCTTAAAAAAAAATGTTTTTTATTGGGATGTCCTTGGTTTCTACAACAGAAACTGCTAGCTACCCAAACAACCTGATTTCTAGGAAATTAAATGTAGAGTTAGACCAGCAATTACGAGGACTCATCTTACTTCCATGGCATATGAAATAGATACGTGTGTGGATTGAAAAGAAAATCCTTGATAGCTTCTCAAGTATTTCTGACTATCGGTATGGCTATTGCTTGGGAGCAAGCTTTCTTGTGGTTGTGAAAACATTTTATAGCTCCACCCACTCTTCTAACAGTGGTTTAAAGAGATTGGTGCACCCAAATGGAAAGGAAGATGAAAGAGAGAGGTCTTAGCTTGTTCCCAACGCTACAGGTTTACTACGTTCTTAGCCATGTGCTCTATGCATACTTCCTGTAATCTCTTACTTAACGTTTTGTGACAGGTTTAATATAGCAAAATTAGACACGCCGCGCAGGCGCTCTGACAGCTACCTGGTTTCCCTGCGCTAATACCGCTGGCTTCTTGCCCAACACAAATGCTTGAAAGGAAGGCCGAGGAGCACCTCAGGTGAAGTCAGGGAGCATGAAACCGAGAGTAGGTTTCAACATGCAACACGGCGTGTTTCTGAGCACTCTTTGACGTTACTCAGCACTGACTGGCTTGGGAGGAGGGGAAATGACTGTTACAGGTCTGTAAAGACGGCCCAGAAAAGGTAAATCATCTAAAATAGACTTAAATGCAAAATAACATTGCATGCCTTCCCCCCCCCCCCTTTTTTTTCACTTCATACCCAGTTAGAGCCCTTGGAATAAATTCAAATGAAAGAGTTTCATAACCAACCCGTTTTTCCTATAGAAGTAAACTTAGACAAAGGTGCACGTAGAAGAAATATATGAACTAATTTCTTTCACTTGCATCAAAATAGTTTGATCATTTTGTAGGCTAGGCTAGATACTCCATGGAGAATAATTACTCAAAAAGATAAACAGTTGATTTAAAACCATTACTCTCTCTTTGGTTCACAATCGTAGTGATAATTGCATCTATAAAATAAAGTACCAACATAGTTGGGAAAAGTGAATATAGAATCCTACCTAATAAAATAGTAATATGCAAATTGACTGCACCTTCACTACGCCCAAGCCATGTCCACCAGCCAAAGCCACGCACACCAGCCAATCAGGGCGAGTATGCAAATTACCCAACAAAGATGGCGGTTAATTTGTATACGCTGAGGGAGGGAGGAATGAAGACTGAAGACAACTTAGAAGGAAGAGGGAGGAAAAGCGGAAAGCAAGGTGGCTGCCAGAGGGAAAGCCCAGGCGGGGTGGAGCGGGGCGGGCGGCAGCGGCACGCTGGTGCAGGCGCAGCGGCCGCAATGGCGGCGGCAGCAGCAGCGCATGTGGCCGCAGCGGCCGCTTGCAGGATTCTTCCTGCACATGGGCTACTAGTAAAAAATATTAGGGAAAAGTAAAATGCTTGACATTTTATCCACTTGTACCAGTGTTCAAAAATCCTGATGCCATGTTCCCATCCAACAAGGCCAGGGAGGAGAGGAGAAAACTAAACAGCCCTATAAAATCCAACATTCAGAAGCTCATAATTCCTGTTTGTAATTTTTCTCCCTTTTGTCCATTCATGTAAATCATTACATTTTGGATTTATTTACTCCATCATATACTGAGTCATATTCTATAGTCCTACTATCTACCTGGTCTCTATTTGTATTTTCAATGTTAGCTTTAAATAGTATTTTTGTTATGATTTTTGGTGTCACTTTACCCTCCAATAAACCATTTTTGAGCCATTGATTTATTTTCATGATTTGAGAAACTAATACGGGTCAATAATAAAAAATGAGCAAATTTAATAATGTTTACAACTACAAACAAATGACATAAAAATATATTCATTTAAATAATTCTTGCCCATTTCATTACATTAGCCAAGATGAGCTATCTGAAACAGGAACACAATCTTCAAGAACATAATAATTATTAAAAATATAACATCATTTGAGGAAAAATAATTGTAAATATATGACACATCAGAAATTTAAATGTCTGGCAGTAGCATATGTTGCCGAGATTATGGAAAAATGGCATATGCTTGCTGGGAATGTTAGTTTCTAGAAAAGCTATAATGTGTGTGATCAATTTATCCTGCAATTCTAAATCACTACATGTATTGAGAGAGGAAGAAGGTACCCAAACCCAGTGAATAAAATGTATAAGAACTTATAACCCAGATATTTGAGGTTATCAGATTTGGATTTAAAATTACTATGATTAATATGCTTAAGAAAATAGGTGTGCCTAAATGGAAAATCTTACCAGAGCCCTGGAATCTATAAAATAAATAAATAAAAATAAATTTTAGAGTCTTGAAAACACACACACATCAGTATCTAAAATTGAGAACTCAATGGATGGGTATCACAGTAAATTAGATAGAACAGAAGAGAGTCTTAGTGAACAGAAAGATAGGTCAGCTGCATGTATACAGGATCAAGCTAGAAAGAAAAAATGATGAAAAATGTAAAAAGAAGCATAAAAGATATGTGAAGCCAGGCAAAAAATTATAATGTACAGATAATTGAGTGTTAGAAAAGAGAGAGAGAATGGAGCAGAACTTTCCAGGCCTGATGGAATTATGAAGTCAATGTTTCAGAGGCTCTGCAGTCACTTCTCACCACGTCTTCCACACTCCTGGACCTTGGCCTACACCTTTAACGGTTAAGCTGGTTCAGTGGGTCGGGTTGAGAGGCGGAGGGAAATGCAGGACTATTTATTTATCACTTCAGTTTCATTCTCCTTGGAATCATAATACATTGGAAGAATGTTCTATTTTTTAGTAATCTAGTTAAATGTTTTTAATTGAGCCAGATTTAGAAAATGTGCTTTATAAAGAAGAAATATCAGCACGAACATCTTAGAGATTAATACTTAGAGATTAATCCAATTAATACTGTAAATAAGCAATGACCATAGTATGTGTTTAGCTACCATGACAATGTGGTGAGTCTGAAGAAAATGGATAATGTTCATAGTATATATCCTCCTTTTCCAATAACCCTTTAAGCATTTAAAAATAAACTTGTAAAGTGTGTATGTATATTCAAACATTGAGAAAACATAATTAAATTTATCCAACCACTTGGTTATTCTGCTGGGAGTTTTATCCATTGGTTGTGTAGACCATGCTCAACCATTTCTTCCACTACCTACTGTTTTCTCTGTAGTTGCCAAGGCACCAGGCCATTCTGCTTTCTGTTGAGAGCAGTTAGGATCAATGTTTTTAGGTTGGCTCAGTTTTCTGAGTGTGGCCTCAAACTAATAAATGTTCACTACCTTTTGGGTTATGTGCACTTTCTAATTTATTTTTAATCATAAAAGTTTATAGAGTCATTATAAATATACAGAAGTAGGTAAAATAAGAAGTGAGATTTCCCTTCACTTTATCCCCTTAAATCCCTCAGAGGGAGGGATTAAATATTCCTGCCAGTCTGAAATATTTTTTTATTAGTAACATTTCTGATAAAATAAGGGAAAACAAGTGCAAAATGTTAAGGTCCCACTTACAACAATCTTAGATCATCAGTTTTAATAGTACGTTAGGACAAGGAGAATGCTGCTTCTGAAATTCAGATCTTTTTTATGTAGATGGGTATTCAAAAATTGGAATTGGGAATAAGGATGATTGGAGAAAAAATAAAAAATTGCAAACAGAAGTAACGTTAACATTCATAGATCTTCGTGGAAATGTTTCCGTGGCCAGAGTCTTCACTTTTTCCTCAAACAATGCTCCTCTATCTGTGTCTTCTAAATTTCAGCACAACGTTTACCTTGATTGATGACTTCCTCAGACAACTCCCCTATAAATCTTTAACTTTGCATTTTCTTTTCCACTTGACTATAAGCTCCTTTAGGCAAGGACTTTGTCATATTATTCATTTCCATCCTTGGTGCTTAGCATTATGTCTGGCACCGGGTAGGGGTTGAATTCATAAGCTTAGTTCTTATTAAAAAAAAATAGATCTTTGGATGCAATTACAAATAATCTTGAGCTATATCTAAGAGTAGGATATTTAAATCACTACGGTCCAGAATGTTCATGCACTTTCTTGTTCCTTCAACAAACACATTCTGAACTTGTATGTAAAAGACTTGCCAAAAAGCAATCAGGCTATATAAGAGATAGTGGGGTTGACTTAACCTAAATAACCACTATTAAATGCGATCAAACGCTTGCACATGCAGTATTCTTTGGACAGGCCAGAATGCCTGTCCGTGAATTCTGCGAGCAGTACTTTTAGATTAATTCCCAGCTTAAAGTCAATTTTCAGTTTGTGGTCTCCAAGGACAAACCATGTCACAGCACATCGGTGCAACTACTCAGATGTGACCTTCACACCACACTGCTTCCTTTCTCACTCTCATTTTGAATATTAAGAATGTGTATACTGTTTCCTTGCTTATTCACTTTAGACATTTTAGCATCCAAATTTAGAAAGAAGACATTTGCAAGTGGCTTTGATAAATGTATTCATTTGCTCAGATCTGTGCGTGTTGTTTGCCTCCAGTCCCAGGTCTGAATGAAAATGTGCTACACACTTTCCATATTTTACACTTATTAATGGCAGTAAATGGCCTGCAAGGCAAGTCTACAAGTGTGTGAGAGAACTAAAACATCAGTCAAGTCTTTTTGACCCAGGTTCAACTGGCTGAAAAGTAAAATGTTCAATTGCCCCCAAAATAAACTCTGAACTACTTTTTTCCACACTAAACTTCTTTTTTACTCAGAGTCAGTTGATTGTAAACTTTTAGGAGCACATGATCTTGTAGACTTGGAGAACAAGTTATGGTTAATTCATTAATTTTTATTCAATTCATCAAATAGTTATTGAGAGATTGACTCAGTGGAATTTCCTCACGTCCAAATGGCAGAAAGGAAGGAACATAAGCAAAGGCAGCAAACACTGAGAATATCTGAGGGCAGCCCAGGGTCCCATTTGGCTCTGAGTATTGGAAGCTGTGGTGAGGAGCTGGCCACTGGGGCTGGATTGTATTGTAGAGGGACATGAATTGGTAAGAATTTGTCCTGATTTATTAAGCAATTTACAACCATGGAAAGTTTTTATAGAGAGGAGTGACACCCTTAGGGACATTGTTTAAGAAAACTAATCTGCAAATAGTAAGAAGATCATTGGTGTTGGGGGAATTAGGGAAAAGGAGCTCTATAACAGGTCATTATCAGATGACTCAATACATTTTATTCAAATTCTATTGATTACAGTAACAGATGTGAATTCACATACAGTGGCTGGTCTGGTTAGAGTACCAAGCTAGACTTTTCAATTCTCTTTGTAAGCTGGAACTATCACAACAAATTCCATGCATTTCCACCATTCCATTTTCTGGGTTTGTTCCTGTTGCTGTATGTTTATTTGCTTGTTGTGTGTCCTTTGTGGTGAGGGCGAAGGACACCCCTAGGCTGTTGACTTAGACGAGCATATCGAACATATTGCTAATTTCAGGTAGTCTTTTTTGTTGTTGTTTCACAGGATTTATTGAATATTCTTTTTTTAAAAAAATTATTGTTGAAAGTATTATACAGAGAATAATATACTGACATCCCCTCCTCCCTTTTATAATATGCAGAAATTCACAATGCGCTGTTTGTCTCCAGCATTTACAAGCTTCCTCTTAGAGTCATGCTTTCAAAATGGTTTCCATAAATAAATAAAAAAGTCATCCAGGTGACATATTCGGAAGTCGGGTCTTCCAGCCACGCTGAGAAGGTTTGTGTCACACCCATGGAAGTCAGTATTTGTCCATTAAAGTTTGAAAACCAGAAGAATGGGTGCTGAGTTAATTACCCTCTGCATCAAGCAGGTGACGCCTAAACACTTCGCCATTGACTGTGTAGGTGAACTCTTTTCACCAATGCCTATTACAAGTTTTGATAAACGAAACCTCCACATTTTCCTTGCCGTGGGTTAAATCACACTTCCACATGGCTTTCAACAAGCATGCTTATTTATAAATCAGAACTAATCCAGGGAAAATGATGACATAAATAAATGTTGGTGGGAGGGAGCTAATTGGGCATGCCATCAGTGTAGGGAATAGTACTGGGAAAGTTATAGCCCTTTGCAATATGAAAGATGGAGTCAGGGGATATTTATACTCAGTCCCCTTTGCTCCTAAATCACATTTCTTGTGCAAAAGTTCCTATTGGCCGAAGGAAAGTTTAGTGAATCGGGCCTTAAATTATGGCACTCCGTAATTGTTGACACATGTGTACTTTACAGCGCTAATTTATTTCACCATGAACCCAGTGTTTACGAACACACAAAAGCAGATTTATAGTTTGTGAGATTTGGGACATTTTTTATTCTTTATTTTAGATATTTAGGTTAGATAGATTTAAAAATATAAAATACACTTGAAAAGGATGTGAACCTGCCCACTATGAAGCACAACGAACATTACTTCCCGAGGAAATGAGAATGAAGATTATTTCATTTAAAAGACATTACGACATGTTTGAAATGCTGCGATGATTTGAAGATCTTGGATCTAAGGTCATGTTAACAGATAAGATCTGAGGGATCACAGGATTAAGTTGTGCTCTTCGTAATGAGGCTGCCTGAACATTGCCTGGGCCTCTTCCTTGCCGGCACCGGCCTTCACATTACCTCGTCTAGTCACCCTAACAGCCATCGGACCGGCACTGCTAATACTCCCATCTGATAGACGGAGCATCCTGACTCAGAAAAGGCAACTGACTCCCCACTTCCGCACAGTTAATAAGTGGGGAGCCAGGACTCAAACCCAGGTAGTGCGTCTCCGGAGACTGACTGCAGCCACCCCTCCATTGCTGGACGGGGCTGCCCTGTCCCCGAGTCTGCAGGAAATGGGAGCGGCTTCCTTGCTCGGCGTTTCTTAGAAAACAGTAACTTAGTTCCGCGTCCATAAGTACAGGCTGAGACGGGCTCAAATGGAAGGCAATTAGATTAATTATAAGACAGCTGCAGCCCACATGAGCAAAGATCACTGACAAAGGGTCCTTTAAATGTGTTGCAAGGCCTATTTTCTCTGGATTTTATTCTTTCCTTCCTTACTGTTCTTGCACAGGATTTCCCTGGAGCGCGGTGTGTACACACTAGCCATGCACACAGTCTCCTTGGAGTGTGGTGTGTGCACACACTAGCCATGCACACAGTCTCCTTGGAGTGTGGTGTGTGCACACACTAGCCATGCACACAATCTCCTTTGAGCGCAGTGTGTACACACTAGCCATGCACACAATCTCCTTGGAGTGTGGTGTGTGCACACACTAGCCATGCACGCTGTCTTCTTGGAGCATGGTGTGTACACATTAGCCATGCACACAATCTCCTTGGAGCGTGGTATGCATACACTAGCCATGCACACAGTCTCCTTGGAGTGTGGTGTGTACACACTAGTCATACAGGCAACCTCGCTGGAGCAGGGTGTGCCTCAGGAGGAAGGGAGGGAAGTGTGCTGGGTACTCAGAGAAACATATGGACCTGACACCTGACCCGGAAGTAGTTTTTTGAGTACTCATGTATTCTTACCTGGATAAGAATGCCTTTTGTAATAACCGGTCAGCAAGTCTTCACCTCTATTCATAGATAAGCTTCTCAGCATTAACCATTTTACTTGAAAACTTCAAAGCAATCTGTTAGCTGTGCTCTGCCTGGGCGGGCTGCTCCCCCGCACTGCCCACTGGGCTTCCTGGCGCACTGAGCGTGCCCACCGCAGGCGGCGGGAGGCTTCCCTGCGTCGGTCCCTCAGTGATGCCTCTGGACACTGGCCGGGCCCGGAGAACCACTGTGCAGGCTCCCCCTGCAGAACCATGGGAAGCTCCCACGTGGCAGATTCAGGAGGGCGGCTCTGATGGGACATCCTGGTCTCAGGAGGCACGGACCCCTGCGGGCAAGGAGCCTGAGGGCGGGCGTCCATTGCTGGGTGGCTGGAGCTGTAATGCCTGAGCTCAGATTGGGTCCGTGTTGCATTGCCTTTCTTTTGTGCCATCATGAGAATGAAGAAAATCCACAGCAAACCAGCGAATCCCTCAAAGGCTGAGCCTTGAGTCACCAGAGCGGGAAGGAGTATTCTTTAAATTATCCCGGAGTCTGCAACCTTCCTTATGTTATGCTTATTACACGTTAATGGCAACTCAGCTGTCACAGACACTTTAATTGATTCACTTTGCATTCATTCATTTGGTTTCAGTGTAAGCTAGAGCGGCTTGGTTAGTAGTTGACTATTTTGTTCTGTCTTTCACTCATAATAAAAAGACACATTTTTACCCAGAGACCTTTAAACCAAGTCTACTTAAAAGTCATATCTACATCTGTTTAAGACAACACATTTAGAATGTGGCCGGGATGGATCCAACACCACAAAAATAATTACAGTTGAACTTATTGCTATGTCTCAGAATGAGTCTAGATACTTTGGGGAAGGTTCAATGTCCATGTTGCATAGTTGTAAATACTGTGCCAAAATAGCTCCGTGAAGCTCTTTCATTTTGAGACTCAGATATATAGGATACTTCATTTATATACACCACAGGCAATTCATGTGCTAATGCGCTCACTTCTGATTGGGCACACTTAAGGATATGTCTAATTTAATTGCCCATATATCAATGATGTCCTTTTCTCCCCCAAGCAGCACTTCTCTTTATTCCAAAATCACTGCCACCGGCCAAGCCACACATGGATAATTTCTGAATGCAAAGGGAACATTTTTTTAAAATAATTTTTGCATTGTCTTCATTCTAAGAAATTTCGATGCCTCTAAGCATACAGTGAAGAGGAAACGATACGCTCTCACAGTTTCCTCTCCATAACGGATACACAGTTTAATCTAATTCTGTTCTTCTTACATGTTTATGTACAATTTCTTTCTCATGCAAGGAATTTCAATATATCCAAATATCCAACACTATGTACATCTATATTTATATAGCCAATATAAACCAAGCTATCAAAAGATAATTAAGTGAGACATACATGTTTTGTCATAATTAATATTCTGTCAATAGGCTAGATAAGAAAACTCCAAGGGTTAATGTTTTGCTGGGCCGCCAGATCCTGTTGCCAGTGAATTTTTCTAGCTCACTCCATTAATCCAGTCAGCACAATGGATCAGGCTAGAGATGTGTCTCCATAAATCACTCTGAAGTGCTGGGGGTAGGAGTGTCTAATTAATCAGCACTGTCATTATGTTTGACTTGTAGCTGCCTTACTGTGTTTGGGATGGAGATTCAGTGTGTTTAACCCACATGCTCTTAAACAGATCTCCAGTGGTGTGTAAATTTTAACCCATTTACAGAAAAAGTCAACCAGTGCGATTCAACCATATTTTTCAACAGCAATATGTCTTTTAAAGATAGGATCCCTCATTACTTTTAGTTAATTTTTCCATCTGCCACAGATCTCTTTTGCAGTGTGGAAAACAAGACATAGTTGACTATTACATTGTATGTTAATATCATGGTCAGGACAAAAATATATCTTAAAATATTTTCTTAACCAATATGATAACACACTTTTAAAATGAAAAGGGTTGGATTTTTGTGTATTATCACTAATTAGTGATAATGTATTCCTGTCTCTCTGATTTTTCCCTCTTGAATTTTACTGTTTCTTAATCATATATTTTAATATGGTGCTTTTTCTTCATGAAAATGTTCACTAATAAAACAATTACTCTATACTTAAAAATCATATAAGTAAATATTACCCATTTTTATTTTTATTTTTTATCTATTATTGATTTTAGAGGAAGATGGGGAGAGAGAGAGAGAGAGAGAGAGAGATTTGCTGTTCCACTTGTTTATCCACTTATTGGTTGATTCTTGTATGAACCCTGACTGGGAATGGGACCCCTAACCTTGGCATATTGGGATGATACTCTCACCAACTGAGCCACCTGGCCAGGGCAAATGTTACCCATTTTGCAAATGAATAAATTACTTCAAAGACTTCTCAAGTGCATACAGCTAATATAAAGCTGAGCCCAGTCTAGATCATGTTTCATATCACTCAGATTACTAAGAATGTATGAGGAGAGATAGATAGTAAAGTAAATAGATTCTTATATGTAGCTTAATGAATCCACCATTATTTCATAACAATTCCCAGGATCTTTTATGACAGCTAATAATGAGATAATGATGTAAAATTGGAACTTTTCCTTACAAAAACACAAAATGTAGGTAGTACTATTAATCTTTAAAAAATTGTCTTGGATTTTTTATTTGAATATATATCCATATATACATCTATACATCTATACACATCACACACACACACACACACACACACACACACACACAGCAGATGATTCCCAGTAAACATGTTCATCTTGACAAAGATATAGGAGCAGTTGATCTTGGGAGGACACACACTTATTCCAATAATGATGCAATCTGTTGTCACATATTTCTGGATTTCTTCGTTTGATGACTCAGTCATAGTGAAACTTGATTCTTCAAGAATGATTTCAGTGTCAAGAAGGACCAGATATCCTTCAGAGCAAATACGGTGACAAGGCGTGTGAATTTACGAGGGAATGCCAAATAGAATACAATTGACAAGGAACTGCAGAACAATAAGCCAACTGATCTTGTAAAATTTTAGGCACATGACATAGTCAATATGCCAGAAAAGTAAAGTTACGTCTATTAACAAAGATATGTGGGTCTGTATTCTAAGTAAATAAACTCAGATTGCTTGTGTTGTAATTTCAGCCAGATAATGAAGAATTATCATAGATTTAGATATAATATATATCCTATTTTCACACACACAAAAGTATGCCTACCTGAGTTATGTTTTGCGTCATATTCTTCACAGAACATATAATTATGTATAGTGTTGTACATAGTACTATTAGATATTTTGATTTAAAGCACATTTAACCAAGTCCAATATATATATATGTACTGTATATCCTGATGACAAAGTTGGGGCCGGCACTCCTCGTCGTTAAAGGGTTGATTTTCCACTGGACGGACCTCCTAGTAACCCTTCAGCCCGCTGTGATTGGCAGCACACATTCGCAAGTTCAAGGGCATGGCAAGTTTATTTGTGATTCTGCAACAGAGGAAGTCTACCTGCCGAGTTGGGGGACCAGGCTTCGCATGTTGACCCCACGCTGACTAACTGCGCTGCTGAGCCTTGCATGTAGGGAGACTTTAGAAACTGAGCCATAACTAAGAAAATGTTTACCCGGTCAGGATGTGCCCGAGCCCCGGAAGAAAAGCGCTGTTCTCTGTTGTTCCTGCTTCTGCAAGCGGCACCTCCGGTGACTTCCTCCTGAAGGATGAAGCTTCTCCGCACAAGCCTGCGGAACGAGCGGGCGTACTGGGGACTCACCAGGATCATCACAGATGTCCCGGAAAACGCCCCAAAATATATACACGCTGCTGTGGCTGCTGAGTTCCAAAATCACTGGGAGGAGGCGCCCTTGGAGATGAGGATTCTTGAAGAGTGGCACACACAGGAGCAAATGCGACATTTAAATGGTTAAATCTATGACGGTATTATGCAGCTACGGCTGTTAAAATGCTGTGGTGTGGGAGGGAGCTGGGATCACTCTTCCAGCCAGAACCTGGACGAGCTCTGAGCGTGGGTGAGACCTTGGGCATCTATATCCTCTCTGTTTCCAGATGCGTATTATGTTAGGTCAACATGATGTGCAGGGGACGCTGCTGGTGTCTGAGTAACATATATGAATACGATTCACCGGGGTTGCTTTTCTGAATAATTTTCATGTATGTATCTGTAAATACATTTTTAAAATTTATCCTCTGATTTATGAGAAAGATACATTTTGACTGAGGGTAAACTTCAGGTTTCCTAAGTTCTACTGAAATGTCATATCCTCCGCAGAGGAGGTGTATTTTATACAGAACATCAGGTAACTATCCCTGTAGTTAGAACAGCTGCCCGGTGGTGCAGTGTCTCCTTCTATCAGCGAGTGGTTTGGGGAGTCGCCTGTATGCTGCCTGCTGTGTGGAAGAGGAAATAGAGACCTTGCTCTCTGCCCATGAGGCTGAAGCGCGTGTGATCAGAAATGTGAGAATAACGCAGCGAAGTGCAGCGCCAGGCTCAGTGCGCGCTGGAGAGCAGGGCCCCAGGCCGAGGGCCACGGGAGCTGGGGACGAGGAAGGCCGGCTGAGGGGGCTCTAGGTGGTTAGAAGTGAGGGCGCTTCAAGTAGGAGAGATAAGAACGGAGCAGGGATATTCAGAGGTTACACGGAGCAGTCCAGCCTGAGTGATGAGTGGAGAGGATGACGGAAAGGGAGGTGGGGGGGGGGCGGCGTGGAGCTCGGTTATAAGGGCCCTGAATTCTAGCAAAGCAGTTGGAATCTCTCTGGTAGCCAGGGGCAGCCATCAAATACTTCCGATGAGATTAGTAACGAAATGAGCAATTTTTAAAAAGAGTCGCCTGGGGTCTGAGCATCAAGATCTGAGTGTGGGAGGTAGGAGGCCACTCAGGAGGGCTCCGGGTGGAAGCGGCAGGACCTGGATCAGAGTGGTGACCGTGGAACAGCAGGGAAGTCGGAAGAGGGAAATTTTTAAATGATTTTTAATTTTTCAATTACAGTTGACACTCAACAATGTTTTGTATTCATTTCAGGTGTACAGTACCGTAGAGTGGTGAGACAATCATATACTGTACAAAGTGTTCCCCCCGATATTGCCAGTGCCCACCTGGCCCCAAACATAGTGATTACAATGTTATTGGCTACGTTCCCTGTGTCACCTTTCCCTGTTGACTACTTTGTGAAGAGAAAACACAAGTTTTATTTTAGGCACAGCGATATAAAAATCATGTTGGGGAATACAGGTTTCTTTATCATAGTCGTATCCGTACATGTGTACAAAGTGAAGTGAATTGGGGATAATTACCTCGTTATTTTGACCAATGTAATAATCTCATATGGATTTCAATTTCGGAATTAAGTTATTTAATTTGCTGTCCCTAGCAGAAACCATAATTCTGTTATGTATCCACCGCGCTTTCCCATACAGAATCAAGCTGTGTGTGTGCATATGATTTCTGCATTGAGAGTTTATATATTTGCTACTTATTTTTAGCGTGTATTATGACTGAAAATAAACATAGTGCATAGCAAATATCATGAAACCTCACTTCTGCTGATATATTCCGTTGTTTCTAACTTTACAGAACATTTATTGGCTCAAGGTTAAACCACTTTAAATTCATTCTTACAAGAAAGGATTAGCATATAAGATGTAGTATTACAATAACACATTTAGATTCGTGACCCTAGGAAAGTCCCTGCTTACACATGGAATAAGACAAATTGTCATTAACTGGTGTGCGGCTTTAACCAGGGAGATGACCGTGATGAACCCTGAGCTAAAGACTTGCAAACACACACAGACACACAGACCCAGACACATACAGACACACACAGACACACACTGACACACACACACACACACTGACACACAGACATTGACACACCGGCACAGAGATCTCGCCAGGATCACACCGGTGAGATCTAACTTGTAGAAAAGGCTTTGGGGTGATTTCCGATGATTTATCTCATCGCCGGGTGAGCTGCAGGACAGCGGCCCTCATATTTTACAGGCGCCCTGTGCTCAGGCAAACAGCCCCCTCACATCACAGATCACAGGCCAGGCCGTTCCCCTGTGCAGCGGGGACAGCTCGTGGGTGGTCCTCAGGGGAGACCTTAGGCCACAAGCGTCGCTGAAATCCCATCCTGGCACCAAATCACCATCGCGGGCAGAGAGACACGCGGCATGGCACCTGCCTGGCCACGCGGTGGGCAGAGCTGGCAGCACACGAGCCCACGGCTCCTGCCTAACCCCGCTCCCTGAGCTCATCTCCGGGAAGAGGCCGGCTCCTTCCATTCTCCGAGGCCGACCGAAGGCGCACTTCCTGGGCGAGGGGAGGAGGGAGTTGTCCGCATCCGTCCTGGAGAGGACGTTCTCCTGGGAAGGTTCCTGTTTTGTTCGAGGCTTCAAACAGCTCACCCGCGGTGGTGTCCCCTGAAACTGCGGGGCCCCCACGCCGGGGTCGGCTTGAGTTTTCAGAGGACACAGGAGGCGATGGGGTATCCCAGCGCTGTGAGCCACCCACTCCAGAGGGGGTGAGCAACGACATGGAGCCTCCTGCTTCATGCTTCTCTCTCCAGTACTAACAGCTTCCCAGCGAGTCCAGTAGGTCCATGTGCTCACCCATCCATTCCTATATTAATCATCCAGCCCAAACTCACCAGACTCTTCCAATGAACGGGCATCTTCTTAGGCACAAAGGTCAGTGAAAAGGGGACAGGAGACCTCTCACGGGGTTCACAGGAGAAAATGAATACCATGATCTCAGTAAGAATGTATAATGGAGAGCTGAGGTCATGGAAATTCAGCTATAGAACACGCCGTGCATGACCTGGTTCACTCGCAGTTATTTTAGTTGCTGGCCTATTTTGTGAAGTTATATTTATAACACACGAGAAGTGAATATTCTTCTATATATACAGGGTGTCCCCAAAAATGTATACACACTTTGAAGGATTATAAGGTCAGTGTTTATTAACATACAGTTCATTTTCAAAATCAAGTGAGTTATCAGCTGTTAAAATGTGTATACATTTTTGGGGACACCCTATATATATCCAACTTATATTGGTTTATTGAGAGAGATATATAACCATTACATAGACAATACACTTTTTTCTTAAGTTGTGTTTGTATATATAAATTTATGGATGAGCTTTAATACCAGTTTGACCCTTAGGAAAAACTACTCAATATAAATTTACGGGAAGAGAAATTATTTTTCTCATCGAGAGGACATTACTATGAATAAAACTTGTTATTATAAAAAACAGCCCCTCGAGAGTAGTTTCTTTCCAAATCCTCGCTGACAACGTGCCAATCTGAATAATTTGTCACTAACTTTTATAAATTGCGAGGAGAGGCAGGAAGAACAAGGAAATGAGTGGGAAGAGAGAGGCGGCTCTATCCATTTCCTCAGTGACAGACACCCCCGCGCTTGGTGAGGCTCCTGGGCCGGGCTCCATGCAGAGTGTGCACAGAGAGGGATGGTGTCCTTCCCACGCCGGCTCTCTCGGGCGGCCCTGAGTTCCTCTCCACCAGCCTGAAGCTCTTCCGTGGAAACGGCAGCAGGAGCATCATCTGCCCCCTGACATCTGGGCACACGCGTCCGGGAGGCGCACCAGCCAGAAGGACATAAAACCAGGCGGAGGTCTGGCCGCCTCATCTGGTACCAGCCATACGTCAGCACGGATCCTGTGCTCAGTGGTCCCACAGATTGCCCCAGGCCGGGAGCGAGCCCCAGGAGACAGAGCCCGGCTGGGGCTCCAAGGACTGGGGGCGTGTGGGGGCTCCCTGGGCGACACTGAGGATCCTGGTGACAGGAGGAGAAAGGGTTTAGAATGTGAATGGGGAGCAATTCAGCTGCCCGGCTCCAGCAGCAGCCGGCGGTAGCCTGAGGCGAAGGGGCCCTGCTGTCCTTTGTGCTCCTGTTCCTACTGGGAGGCTGAGGAGAGATGGGGCAAAAAGGAGAATTTATAAAATCCGTAACAAAAATGGTCAGCACGAAATTGTTGAGGAATTTAAAGTGATCGTTTCTTTAAAAAAGGAGTTGGCTGCTTTTCTAGCTTGAATGCACCTGAGATGCCCCAGGTCACTGGGCTCGTTCTCAATGGAAAAGGTATTTGAAGGGAAAGGGTTTGTCTCTGTCCAGAGGTGTCATCGGAGGAACACCACTAAGTGTTCTACCACTTCCCCTCGCCCCCTCTGCGTGGGGTTACCCCAGCAACGTGGTGGGGTCTAGCCAACCTTCCTCACGGTTTGGGTTGTCACTTGAACCTCAGGGAGCAAATTTTGTTTCAGGTTCAATATCCACCCTCCCGCTTGGATTTACTGCACTTTAAGGTGAGTTAACAAGCGTTTTGCAGCGCACCAATTTTTTTGAAATCAAATGTTTACTTTATAAATGGTAAGGAACCTGATCGCTTTTCTTCTCTTGGCCAACAATTATTTTGCGGAAGAAATCGTCATATAGTTACAAACAGTACTACCATGAGGAAGCATCCCAAATCTACACATTTTAAAACTCCCACATATATAAAAGCCAGGTGTCAAAGGCAAGGTTTTCCTCACACGTTATCTCTGGAATGGACACTACACAGCACTAGTAGTGGGTTGTCTTTATGTCTTAGAGAGAAATACTCTTCCAGTCTGGTAGTGGTTTCCCATCATATTTCGTATACTGATTGTATTCTACAGAAGTGCCACATAAAATGTATCTCTAATGTGCAGTGGGTAATTCTGCTTCAGGTCTCAGAACAAAGGCAAGAATTCAAAATACAGGTGCCCCCCCCCCAAATGTATACACACTTTGATTAATTATTAATTCCAATGGGTTCAATCTGAAAAGAAAGAAACATCAGTTGAGCTATTATCAGCTGCTAAATGTGTATACGTTTATTTTTTTGCAGGGGTCGGGGCGACACCCTGTATGGGGAGACTAGTCATCAGGTGTTTAAAAGTTCAAGTTAGAATGGTTTCCCTTGAGTTTCAACAGCCACATGACTTTCAAAAACAGGGGGTATTGGATGTGTTCTGCTGAATGTATCAGACAATACATTTTTTTAGACTATTTGTAAAAGAAGGCTTAAGCAACTTATTTTAATTTGTTATCCTAGCTTCCATGAGCGTCGGCAGAATCTAAGTGAGGGAAGGATACGCGCTTCAGTTTTGCAGAAAATGCATCTTATTTCAGACCAATGACATTTTTGTATTTTATGCCTCATTCTGAGCAGGTAACTTCATGTGCAAAGGGCTTCACCACACTGCCACAGCGAAGACCCTCAGACCAGGACAAAGCTATCACTGCTCCTCTGTGTGTATGGCTCATGGTGTTTACAAGGGAAATGCTACGTACAGCCAATCCCCCAGGACCCTCAGACCCTGGCCACTGGCACCCGAGGGGGGTTTGGTGGGGAGGCAGAACAGGCCGGCCCCCGGCCCGGCTGATTCAATTATAGCCGGCCCAGACGGCCGGGGCGTCAAGCTGCTAATGAGCCATGGAGATGGCTAATTCAGACTCGGGGCTTTGATCTCTGGGCTCCCCCAATATTTATTAAGTTTATTGGAAAAGAGAGAATGGAGAGGAGCGTGTCCTGGAAGCTGAGGAGACGGTCTGGGCAGCAGTTTGCTTATAATTTACAGACTGTGGCACTCGGCGCAGAACGCAGTCATCTCCCGGCCATTCGTCACGGGGAGCGGCGGCGAGGATGGCTCAGGGCGAGCAATCTGTGCACGGACCGGGCAGCTGGGCAGGGGTTTGGGGGGGCTGCAGCCCAGCCTCTGCTGCAGAGGCCGCGGCCCGAGCCCAGACGGGAGGCCGGTGGCTCCGCTGCCTGCGGCGGCTGGCCTTCGTCGGTGACAGTCCCGGGGAGGAAGCGCCGCGGTGACTAAACGGAGCACATTGATGTCCCACGGGGGCGGCCCTGCCGTTTGACAAATCCCCGCAGCATTTATCCATCAGCCTTCGGGGGGAGCGCTGCCTGTCTCCTGCCGACGTGCCAGGCAGGGCTCACGGAGCGCGAAAGCGTGTTATTCAATTTGTCCTTGTTAGCCACGTCCCACTGTCACTGGGCCATTTCCCTCCGCACGTCACAAATGAAAAGAGAAATTTGCTGGGCTTCACACACGGACATGAGTTACAAGCAAAATTTTAATTAGCATGTCATTACGGCCGTGATGTATGGCCTCACGCCGTCCTCCCAGCCTGCACCCAGCTTTCCTGCGGCAGGAGGGGTGTCTCCAGGCCGGGAAGCAGGTAGCAGTGAGGCCAGCAGCCCGCGTCCCGGAAAGGTGCCCGTGGCTGCATTCTGTATGTGGCGTTTTACATACTTACTGACGCATGGAAACGAAATAAAACCGATCTCTGCAGTCCTTCTCTTCTGTGACTCTCTCAGTGTGGCCAAGTCTATTTGTTTGAGTAGATGCGACCACGCTCCGGTTTATTCCTAAATTTCACACACGTGGGCAAAGGGAAGAACGCCCCCCCCCCCTTGTTGAAGCCCTGGATGCCAGCCAGGGGCACCTCGTAGCCCCCAGTGCCTGCACTGGAGGAAGGACAAGGCCTCTTGCCGACGGGGAACAGAGCGGCAGCCGCTGCCTGGACCCTCTGCCCATGCAGAGCTGCGGGGAGCACAGTCCTAATAGCCGCAGAGAAGCTCAGGGGGCCGGGCCAGGAGGGCGATGGGACAGTGGCCACGCGGGGCCTCCGGCTGGCGTCCTCGGAGCACAAAGGAAAAGAATGGCCCTACATCATCGAAGACAGAAAGAGACAAGCAGAGTGCACGGACAGACAAGGTGGCCTGGCGCACGGGGGAAGGTAAGTGGGGTGAATGTAGGGAGCAGTTATAGGGTTAAGCCTCGGACTGACCTGCTGGCAAAGTCGCAAACAAGTCCCAGCTTGGAGGGCACAGTCCTCTAAGCATAATTAAGCTTGATCTTGTGACTGCTCCCTAGATCTTTCCTGGGTAGCTAGTGGGCTGTGGGAGGGGCAGCAAGTGCTGCCAAAACAAGTGAAACTTACAAGAACGTTGTAAATTACCTTGTTTACCCCTGACTATAAATAAAGCATCAGCTTTGCAGTCCTGATCTGTTCTGTGGCTTCAGCCAGGCACAGAAGATCCACCTAGACCCAGCTTATTCTCTTGTCTGTCTTTTTCTTCATCTTTCAGCAGCCCTCCCTCAGGCTCGCCAAAGCCTTGGCTGAGCTGGCGTGGCACAGGTGAAGACTCCATCACCGTGTGGGCGTATTCTGAAGAGCTCCACGATCAACGCCTCCTCGCGTGGAAGGCGTGGTCAGACCAGGTAGGAAGGCCGTTGATAGTGCCTCACGGTGCGTAGGCGAATCAAGGGCAGTAGACACACTCAGTGCTACTCAGCATCCATTACCCAATCGCAAACAAGAGGGGGCGGTGGCTCAAGTTCCCATAGATTTCCAAATGGCTAGAAGCAGGACTCTGAGGCCTGAACTCGAGCTGCCTGGTTTTACCAACCATGGCAGTGTGGCCACCTCAGAGCAGCGCCTGTGTCAGAGTAGAGTCCTGGGCGCGTTGCCGGAGACATGCACAGTGGGAGGGGAGCAGAGCCTGTGTCAGAGTAGGGTCCTGGGCATGTTGCTGGAGACATGCACAGTGGGAGGGGAGCAGAGCCTGTGTGGGAGAAGGGTCCTGGGCAGCGTTGCTATAGACTGGAGTAATATTATGTAAGGAAAAAATGTCCTGAAAGTAAATTACATCTAGAAACTTTTTACTTTGAAAACTAATTTTCATTTGTAATGCTAACAGCAGGACACCTATGAAAAACACACATGATATCAAAATAAGCCAAAGGGAAATCGTTTGGGCAAAAATAAAAAGGATCCCAAGTAAAATTTATAGAAAAGATTCCTTTATTAACTTTTTGTCGAGAATATGTTTGTATATTTTCAGAAAACAACTCCAAGACGATGTGGATTCTTGCAACAGAGAGGAATTGACAGGAATGCTCCAGCCATGAAGACAAGAGGAGAAACAGTCCAGAGATGGAAGACGCTGACGACGCCGTGCCATGCTAGCAGTCAGCAGCTGTGCGTCGCTGCAGGTTGCCCAGGACCAAACCAGAGAGGGCCAGACCTGCATCACCACCATTTGTCCACCATCCAGATACCATTGCTGACATGTACACATAAGGAACTGTTTGACATTGAAACTGGGACTCAAAACTGTTGGACATTGAAACTGGGACTCAAACATTTTTTGTTCTTATATGTTTATTCCTAGTCTACAGATGCAAGATTTTTTAAAGGAAAGAAAACGAGGGAGATGCCGGAAACTGATCATTGTCAACAACCTTCATTGCTCTGAAAGGTCAGAGCTAGTTCGCTCACTGCTTAGTTGAAACATTGTTAGCTGAAGCAGTCTCCACCTCTGTTGTCTCATGTAAATTTCTGTTATTGGAGACTCCTGCCTAAAGGCTGTGGGTGTATCCCATAGTCTCAATAAAAGGGATAGCAAGGCCAGAGCAGGAGAGTCCTCCCACTAGAGGTGGGCTCCCGCCTGGCCCCCAATATTCCCAAATTAATACTCCTATAGTCTCTTTTCATTTTGTGTGCGGCCTTCTCCAGAACCCGAACCCTGAACTGGAACCCTGAACCACGCGGGACGTGAAAGGGGTTCCCACAGTAGACATGCACAGTGGGAGGGGAGCAGCGCCTATGTGGGAGAAGGGTCCTGGGCGTGATGCTGAAGACATGCACAGTGGGAGGGGAGCAGCGCCTGTGTGGGAGAAGGGTCCTGGGCACGTTGCTGGAGACATGCACAGTGGGAGGGGAGCTCTGATGCATCTTCTTGTGCCATTTACTAACCAGCCTGGAGCAGAGCATCCAGCAACAGCACAAGGCGCAGCCACTGAAAGAATGAACAGGTCTGATAAGACACTGAACCACAGGAATGACTACATATAGTCACGCACTCCTGGTCCCAGGGTTTGTCTCTGTTCACAAGGGATCTGGACAGTCTATCCACATCGTCAGGAAATCAGAACACTCTATGTAAACCGAATATTTTTGAAGTTGCAAAAAGTATGTGTGACAAAGAGAAGTTGGTTGGCATTGTGAGCAATGTCTACACGTCCGTTTTACACTCCTCCCTCTTAGTTGTCCATATTTCAGAAATCATCCGCTTTTGAAAACAGAAACCATCTTCTGGGTCAAGTAGACATACACACTGCAGAAGACTGTCATAATAATTATACTAATCACATGATTACTTTAAATCTTTAAAAATATATTGTGCGTGTGGGTTTTTTTCTGCATTAGCGTTAGCAGTGCCTTCTGATTTCAAACTTCTGAGTGTATGTGTGTGTGCACGCGTGTGCGCACACATGCATGTGTGTGTTCCACTACTAGAAATGCCATGCCCTGCTTAAAGAGGATAGTCTTGAATAATAACAGCAACATCTTCTTCTTTCTTAATGCAGTTCTCCACGGTGAGCATCTCCAAGCATTTGAATGAAAGTGTGACACCTAACATAGATGATTAAATATCAATAGGTAAGTAACTCTAGCATATACTCAAGGTTTACAGAGGGAGGCTCAATAAGAATACTCTTTTTTTATCTATTAAGCCATTTCCATGCAAGAGAATATGGTATGAATAATATTTTTAGTTTGATATGTATGTATGCATATATATACACAAACATACATACATGCTCCCAAAGAGGTAGGGGACACTATTCCCACTTCCCACCCCACATTACTCGGCTTCGAAATCACAAAATTAACTTTTTTATTTATTTGTTTGTTTTTAGGTTATTTGTCCCTCCTTACGGCCAAACTAGTGGCCCGCTGCACGAAATTCGTGGACGGGGGAGGGGGTGTTCCTCAGCCCGGTCTGCACCCTCTCCAATCTGGGACCCCTCGAAGGATGTCCTACTGCCATTTTACAGGGATTGGACCTAAACCAGCAGTCGAACATCCCTCTCACAATCCGGGACTGTTGACTCCCAACCACTCACCTGCCTGCCTGCCTGCCTGCCTGATTGCCCCTAACCACGCTGCCTGCCGGCCTGCTGCCCCCAACTGCCCCCCGCCACCGGCCTGCTTGCCCCCAAATGCCCCCCTGCCAGCCTGATCACCCCCAACTGCCCCCCGTGCCAGTGTACTCACCCCCAACTCTGCCTCCCCTGCCAGCCTGCTCACCCCCAACTGCCCCCCCTGCTGGCCTGCTTGCCCCCACCTCCCCTCCCCATGGGCCT
Organism: Cnephaeus nilssonii; assembly: GCF_951640355.1. Classification (NCBI taxonomy): domain Eukaryota; kingdom Metazoa; phylum Chordata; class Mammalia; order Chiroptera; family Vespertilionidae; genus Cnephaeus; species Cnephaeus nilssonii. Next base: position 112,207,436 of record NC_137073.1, on the reverse strand, counting down.
GCTCGCCCCCAACTGCCCCCCTGCTGGCCTGCTCACTCCAAACTGCCCCTCCACTGTCCTGATCACCTCCAACTGACCCCCATTGACGGCCTGCTCACCCCCAACTGGCACCCCTGCTGGTCTGCTTACCCTTAACGGCCCTGCCCCCCACCACCCTGATCACCCACAACTGCCGTCCCCTCTTGGCCTCTAACCACCTCTACCTCAGCCCCACCACCATGGCTTTGTCCAGAAGAACATCCGAAAGGTATCCTGGAAAGTCTCCCAGTCTAATCAGCATATTACCCTTTTATTAGTATAGATTGTTCCCTAGCCATGTCTACTTCTCAAATCGAAGAGGCTAAACCCCTCTTCTGGGTCATCATGGAAGATAAACTGTCAGACTTTAAATCTGTGTTCTACACTGCAGCCAGAGTAATGTTTACAAAATGCATACCTGGTCATGTCAGAACTCGATTTAGAACTCTTCAATGTCCGTTGGCTCTTAATACACTGACGCCCTTCTTAACATGATCCCACTGTATGTTCTGCCACAGGCCATTGCTGCCCTCGGGGCTCCCTGGCTCTTTTTCCATTGTTCCATTCACTTTGCTCACCCCAGGACCTTTGCACATGCGATGTTATCCATTTGGAATGCTCCCCCCTCTCCCATGGTTTAGTCCACTCCTGCTTCTCCTTCTGCAATGTCTCTGTCTCTTTCTTGAGCTCCCAGAATGGTCCAGCCCTCCTCTCCACACACTCGGAGCATCACATGTGTGGTCTCATTTCATTTGTGTGGCTATTAGAGATCAACCTCTGCCTTCCTCATCAAGTTGTCATTTCCGCAAGGATACAGCCCGTGTCTGTTCTTGTGTACTTCTGTATACCTGGCATATCTACGTGGCCAGTTGAGAGTAAACACACTACGTCCCAGCCCCGAGCATCCTGAGAACTAACTGTAAGCATTCACCCAGGCCTTGGCCTCTCGCCTGTGTGCCTCCCTCGTGTCGGCCACTCCCCCTCACCCTGCACACTTGATCCCCACAAGACACCTGCAGTTCTCAGAAGGCCCACCCTTTCCCACTTTGAGACATTTGCACTACATCCCCTTTTCTTGAACATTCCTTGGAGATCCGTGTCCCTATCCTGTGACTCGAGCCTCAGTTGCTCACCTGGGGTCCCCGGGGTGGCAGGCGGTGAGTGGCAGCCCGGGGCCTGGAGCCCAGCTGCCCCCGGGAGGGCCCGGGTTTGGTGGTGGCCATGGTGGGAGCTGTGCCGGCCCCCCAAGCGCTTAGCCCTCCTTTGGTGCTAAGGGAAATGGCGAGAAGCCCTGAAGAAAGGGGTCAGCGTATTATGCACGTGTTTGCTCTCCCAGCCACTAACATGAGTATTTTTACATACAAAGCACTCCTCTGGCTGTTGGAGAAGAGGCAGTGATGAATAATAGATGGCGGTGGCCCTCGTGGGGCCCATAAACACTCGGGGAGAAAGGCGGCCGCCTGAGCAGGAGCCGCCTGAGTTTCCTGGCAGCCACACACACACGGACTGAGGCTGATTTCAGCCGAAAAGCATCTTTTTTGGAAGGAGTTGGAGTAACCTAGAAACCGAGAGGCAAAACAGTATGCCAGGCCTCACAGTGGACTGAGCAGGGCGATTTCAGCATCTAACCCTGTGCCTCGTCACTAACTTAGTGCTCTCTGGGCGCCTAGCCCCATCCTAGCAGTCCACACATTAGCATCTTTTTTTCCTCTTTTTAAAAAAATATATTTTTATTGATTTCGGAGAGGAAGGGAGAGGGAGAGGGAGAGTGAGAGCAAGAGAGAGAGAGAGAGAAGCATCAATGATGAGAATTATGGATTGGCTGCCTCCTGCACACCCCCCACTGGGGATCAAGCCCACCACCTGGGCATGTGCCCTGACCCGGAATTGAACTGTGACCTCCTGGTTCCTAGGTTGATGCTCAACCACCGAGCCACGCCGGCCAGGCCACATGTTGGCATCTTTCATTCACACCGCAGGGCAGTAGCCAGGTGCTGTCCTGTTATTCCGATGTCAGTGGATGGGGACAGGGAGGCACAGCGAGCTCAGTCACCCGCCCAGTCTCGCCACCTTGCTCAGGGTGCCCCTGTGACCCTGTGACGATGACCGCGTCCCAAAGGGTTTCATTTCTGTGACACTTTCCTCAAGATCCGGATCCAGGGTCCCGATGGGGCCCAGGTCCTGCCTGTAGACCAGGGAACGCAGTCAGGAGGAGACGCGCGAGGCAGAGCGCGCAGGGTTTCAGGTTCTTGGAGTCCACGAAGCCAGGCGGCGGCCCGCGAGGACGGCTCTGCCTACCTAGCTGAGCCCCAGGCCGCGAGGCCTGAAGACACGGCCTCATCCTGCAGGGTCCGGGGGCCCGGGAGAAGGTGAAGCAGTCATTTGACCACCGAGCCAGGGGGACGCGGCTTCCCAGAGACCAGACAGACACCATGAGGCCCTGTCCCCGCAAAGGGAGAGGCCAGCGCTGAACCCCTAGGACGGCATGTTCTGTCCGACGCCCACGGGCACTGAGATGCCTGGGGAGGGCCTTGCTTGGCGGGTCCTGGCGGCCTCCTCCAACAGCAGGTCGCCACGCAGGGCACACGCTGGAAGGTGCCACATGGTGAATGGCTTGAGCTGATGGTGTGACCTGACAGCACCTCCAACCCACCCTCCCACCAGCTCTTCCCCCCCCACCCCCGCCCCCACCGGCCTCCCTGCTGCCAGAGGGAGCAGCCAGCTGCCCGGCCACCTGTTCATCCCACAAATATCTCTGCAGCCCACTCTCCGGAGACCTGACCGCCACCCAGCTCAGCAGACAGGCTGGTGGGGGCAACAGAACAGGGACTAGGCAGTACCTGCTATAATGGGGACACGGTGGGTGCCTGGGAGCACCCAGGAGGGGCATCGGACAGAACCGAGGGGTAATCCGAGAAGGCTTCTTGGAGGAAGGCTTACTGGAGAACTGGAAGGGAAAGGGGGCTGGGGATGAAGTGCATCAGGCAGACGGGTACTGGGCGTGAAGGCCAGGGAGACACTGTGACCTGCAGCCACAGGAGGAGCGACGAGGAGAATGCTGTCTGATGCTTCAGGCTGCCTGGGAGAGAAGGGAAACCGGCCGCGGGCGATCAGAGTACCGACTGGATTATTCCAGGCTGAGAGAAGCCAGGGCGGGCAGCTTCTAACTGCGGGGAATCATCCACACCCCTTGTTCCCAGGCCTTGCCCCAGAAATAATGTCCCGGTGTCGTGACCCCTTCGAATGATGGTCAGAGCTATAGGATGGGAAAGAGAACGTGCAAACACGCCGCACAGAGCCCCGCATCCGCCTGTCCCTGCACCGCATGCTCCCTTCTTGGCGCGTGTGAGGCTGCCGGGACGAGTGTGTGACACGGGCGCACAGCACAGGCGGTGGTGAGACAGTGAGTAACGTGGGCGACACTCACACGCTGAATAACATAGCGGTCGGCCTTTCCCTGACTCGGGTGGAAACAGACATAAAACAGCAAAGAAGATTTCCGTCTCCCTTCTGGAAGTCCCTTCAGACTCCGGCCACAGGTCCCTGAACGATTTGGGGGGACTGGTTTGGAATGAGGCCCACCCTTCACGCGGAGACTCACCCCAGGGGCGGGGCTGGGTTGCTTCTAAGAATGCTGCACAGAGCGTATTCCAAAGAGACACACTTTCCACTTAAGAAAAACACGATTCTGGAAATAAACATGAGATCCCTGACTCGGAGAAATCTGCTTTCTGCTTTTATTGTTCACGATTATTATGAAAAGGCCACTGCCCGATGCCGGGGACTCGGGAACACCAGCGTACAGACCGACCTGAACAGGTTCATGTAGATGGCGAGCGCACCTGCAGGCGTATAGCTTCCCCGAGCCTCAGTCACGTACACTGACATGTTTTGTGTGTCAGACACTCAAGGAAAACCAACACTTTAAGATTTTCTCATTCTACGACATGCGTTTCTTAAAACAAAAAATAAGGCAGAGCAAAGTTACTTGTCATTTTCGTCTCTCATTTATGTCCGTCCTTTCCTTTGAATTTTCAGTTCTCAAGGGCAGAGAGAGGTGGGTTTGGTGGGGAGTTAAGCACACACCTAATGAAAAAATAAAATAAAGCTCAGCCACGCCGGGAAACACGGCCACCAGACAATAAGGGACGCCTCCCCTCCCAGCCCCTCCGCGGTGAATGCCCCTCGGAGGAGCTGAGAGGTAGCGCCCACCTGCGCCCCACCTTCCAGGAAGAAAGAGCACAGGCAGCCGGCGTGGAGGGGGCGTCCCTCTCCTGATGAGGTGCTTTACCACACAAATGGACCCCGGGAAGGGCAGGGGCGCGGCGGGGCAGGCGGGCGGCCTCCTTGAATCCGGGCCGAGCCCCACGCAGGACCACAAAGCGGGCCTGTGGCCGGGCTGAATGGGGTGGCCGCCCCGTCTATAGAGGCTGGAAGCGGTGAAGGCACCAGCAGCGCGTGGCGGCCGCAGCCTCCCGCTAACAGGTGGCCAGGGGCCTCAGCTGGTGCCACGGGGGCTGTCCCATTGACCTCCTCCAGGGTAATTTCAGACCTCCTTTTAAAAAATTTGTTACTGTACTTGCTGTGCTGGAAACAATTTAGGGATGAATAATTTCCCTCGGTCCCCAGAGGCGCGGCGGCTCTCCCTCCCCCTTCCCCTTGTTTTTCTTGCTCTCTCTCTCTCTCTCTCCCCCCTCCCACCCCCCTCTCCTCCTTCCTGCGGCTGAATTAACATAAAGGAACAGTGACAACCGCGAGCTGAAAAGCATGGCTGGTGGGAGGATTAAGTATATCATTGAAAGGAATTATGTTGTAAATGACGGGGCGGGCGCCGCTGGCCGTCCCATCTGGCCGGGAAGAATACCTTGCGGTAATTACCCCCAGATGGTTTGTGCGCCGCGCCGGGGCCGCCAGGTGCCTCTGGGCCCCGCTGGGTGTGAGATTCATTGCTGCATGCAGGGACAAAAATGGACTTTATTGAAACCCAATTTCTTCCAGGGTATTACACAAATATGAGATGAACCCCGCTCGTCCAGGGCGCTTTGTTTATTCCCAGGCCGACGCCGGCTCACCTCAGACCAGGCTGCCTGGTTATTTCCCTCTTAACAACTGTCCTAAAAGGGAGACGCGGGAGCCGTTCAGCGCGCGCTGGGGTTTTCAGATCTTCCCAGTAGCCAGCATCACTGTCAGGCTGCTGTGTCTGGCGGTTAGGTGGACTTCAGAGATCTAGCGAAGGTTTTCAAGACCGTGTTTCGGTCATTTTGTTATTGAAATTGACAATAAATAAATTGAGTTATAGTATATCCAAGTCTAAATTCATTTTGATATTAGCGACCAAAATATACCTCACCACTTAATTAAGAAATAAATTTGGCATACAATTCTGGTGTCCGTTTGTACAGCATACCCGAAATCTACATAATTTTATTAACCAGTGTAATCCCAATAAACTCAATTATATAAAAGAGAAATGTTTGAACATTTTTTGTGCTGCACTTTAACACTCGTAGTATCATAGAAAACTAAATGTTACAAATATTAAGTAATCTCACCAGCACAAATAAGAGATGATCGTGTGATGTGATAGAGGTGCTCGCTCATACTCCGGTAATGATGTGGCAATATAGAAATGTATCAAATCAACGCCTTACCTCCCTTAAACGTATGCAATATTATATCAGTTATATCTTAATGAAAAATTAAACAGTTCACATAGGACTACGGAAAAATCACGCAGTCAATGAATTATACGGCTGACGCGCTGCGCAGACCATGTGAGGAGGGAGAGGATGCTGGCCCCGGGGAAAGGGCGCCCCAGCGCTCCCCGGGGTCACAGCGCAGGCTCCCCTGTGACTGGGCTTCTCTGGAGTCTCCGCTAACAAACAGTTTCGGAGAGTGTCAGAGGTTCTCTTCTCAGCGTGGGGGGGAAGCTGTGAGCACAGACACACTTCCTGCCCCCCGCGGTTCTGTGAGACCCACTCTGCCGCCCGCCCAGCGAGGTGCACAGGTAACCAGGGAGGAGAGCACGCCCTAGACCGTGGCCAGTGCCCTCCACGTGGTCTTGCCGCCCCCATGTCATGCTCGGCCAGGCCCCCCCTTCTCTGGAATTAACTTTTCTAACTTACCCACTTTAACTCCCTATTCCCTCTCATTGCATGGAAAGCCACGCTCTTCCCCAGGACTTAGGAAGCTCTGGGGCCCCTGGCTCTTCACCCTCCTCTCTTTCAGCATCCCTCCCACCTCCGTCTTTCACTTGTGGGCCAAAGGGGCCCCATGCTAACCGGACAGGCTCAGGGAAGGCCTGCATGGCGATCTTGCAAACTCAGAGACCTAAAGTCACCACAAAGGATGGTCTGAAATTAAACTTTAACTGAAAGCCGTTATGGTGGGTAGTCACCTCCTAAGCCGGTATCTTCACTGACAAGGTCAACCTTTACCTGAACTGAGCCTACTTGTCTCTTTGCATCTATGATAACATACCCTTGAAATGTCAGGGTAACTTCTACCTTCCCTTCTTCTGGACCCCTTTGGGCACAGTCTAATGTGCCTGGGTGCCAGGACAGATGCCACAAATTCCTTCATTGTTATCATGTTCATTGTTCCTGCACCCACCTAAGTATGTGTCTATCAGTTTTATCGTTTTAGTTTTTATCCAATCCCAGGGGTTCCCTCCCCCTCCCACCCCGCTTTGCTTTCTCCTGCCTCTCAGTCTATCACCTTTAGATTTCACGTAACCCACCTTCGTCCCTCCTTTGATTGCAATCTATATATATAAAAGCCAAGCAACCAGAGCTACCAGAACGACCGGAACGACCAGTCACTATGACAAACACTGTGGCGGGCCAACCGGCCCGATGCGGGTGGGGCCAGCTGGCCAACCTCCTGTGGCCCCTTCCCCCAGCCTACCCGGCCCCCAATCAGCCCCCCACCCCATTGGGGGAAGGGCCAGCCAGCCAACCTCCTGCGGCCCCTCCCCCTGGCCGGCCAGCCCCAATCAGTCCCAATTGGGGAAGGCCAGCCAGACCCTACCCATGCACGAATTCATGCACCAGGCCTCTAGTATATAAATATAGATGTAACCCGCCATTCTCCAGAGCACTATCTCGATTTGTTGAGGTTCTGCTTACCGGCAATTGTCGACAGTTTGGCTCAAATCAACTCACAAAAATTCTTTACAGGTTTGAATGTTTTGGGTTTTTTTGGGGTTTTTTTTACATTAACAAATTGCACAAAGAACAATATTAGACCAACCTGCCTTGTACAGGAGTATCCCCATTTTAAGTCTGATGCTTTCCTGTGCTCCCCTCAAAAACCAGCTGAAGTGCTATCAGCAACACAGGCTGTGAGGGGGATGGGTAGCTATTGTTTAGTAGGTACAGAGTGTTCGATCAGCGTTGCAAGTTGAGTTTTGTGAAGGGATGATGGTGATGTTCAACCATAACCTTAATACCTCTGAATTCTACACTTAAAATTGGTTCATACAGTACATTTTGTCTCATGCATTTTACAAGAATTTTATAAAATCTGTACCCATCTCATCCCCACAGGGAGGTAGGCATGTTCATTATTTAAATCAGTAGACTGAACTAGTAGCACCCTAAGTGATTGTCAAGGACTACAACCTGGAACTCACTCTTGATACTCATCAGATACTTGCTTGGATAACATAGGTTTGCAAAGGATTGACTGAGTGAAATACAGTCCGTGTGTTCTTGTAGACACACAAACATCCACTCTTGGGATAAGGCACGCAAACAGAATCCACACATCTGGACTACATGGACCATGTGTTCTCTGGTGAAACTGTTTTTATTGAATGCAATTTGACATTACGTAATCATTGGCCCATGCTAAGAGCCACTGTAAGAAACAGCCCTGCAAAATCATTTATCATACAGATGTTGTCGACGACGGTGTATTGTTCTCTTTTTGACTACCTATGAGGAAAAACTCTTTTATTTTGGCCCAAGGCTTAGGTTCCTTTTCTTTTTCTTTGCTGGTAATATGAAGAGTGCAATGTGTTCTCATTTTTGCCTCTTTTCCAGAAAGCCTACATGTTAACGGGTGGCCTGTCCTAGCATTTTCTAAACCTTAACTATGTGTCTGTATATCCATTTGCTGTTGACTTAAAATTATTTAAACTTATTTTTTCTCTGATTTCATTACTCATTTTCCTTTTATTTCCTGCTGTTGTGAGCCACTTTAAATCTAGTCTTGAGTAAATGAGGAATAAATGAACAGTTGATAAATTCATCCTCTCCTCTAAGTTCCTACTGGATATTGCACATTTATTTCTATTATTGCTTTTATCACCATTTGTTTGTATTTACATGTCTGCCATTCACACTGGACAATGTACTATTTTAGTGCATGATCTATGTCTTATTAATGTTACTGTTTGTCTCAGTATAATTCGAATGCTTAGTTAATAATATGTGTATAAATAAGTCTATTAGATTGAACTGACATCTGAATGAAAGTGAGAAATACAATAACCTTGGAGGACGGAATGTAATTTATTCATCTTTTTAACCTACAACGTGTCAATTTTTTGCAAGCAAATTATGAGTTTAGGGAATGCTAATATTAAAAGCTAAAATCTCAGATAAGCTGCTAAAAGATTTCCCAGCCTTAAATGAATTCTTGTTTATTCTATTTCTTGTGGCTGTTAACATTCAAACAAAAATTCAACTCAATTCTTCTTCTTCAGTGTGTGTGTGTGTGTGTGGGGGTGTGTGTGTGTGTAAACAGATGATCATTATAGTTAGACTAGAGGCCCAGTGCACGAAATTCAGGTAGGGCCCCTAGCAGCTGCCGCCTGCCGGCCGGAGCCTCCCTTCCCACGATTGGCCCGCTGGTCAAACTCCCAGTCGAGGGGAAAATTTGCATATTAGGCTTTTATTATATAGAACTAGAGGCCTGGTGCATGAAATTCATGCATGGGGCAGGGAGGGGGTCCCTCAGCCCAGCCTGCACCCTCTCCAGTCCAGGACCCCTCAGAAGATGTCTGACTGCCAGTTTCTAAGCCGGCAGTCAGACATCCCTCTCACAATCTGGGACCGCTGGCTCCTAACCCCTCTGCCTGCCTGCCTGATTGCCCCTAACCCCTCTGCCTACCTGCCTGATCGCCCCTAACCCCTCTGCCTGCCTGCCTGATCACCTCAAACCCCTCTGCCTGCCTGCCTGATCACCCGTAACCCCCTCTGCCTGCCGGACTGATTACCCCTAACTGCTCCCCTGCCTGCCTGATCGCCCCTAAACCCTCTGCCTGCCTGCCTGATTGCCCCTAACTCCTCTGCTTGCTTGCCTGATCTCCCCTAACTGCTCCACTGCTGGCCTGATCACCGCTAACTGGTCCCCTGCCTGCCTGATCACCCCTAACCGCCTCTGCCTTGTCCCCGCCACTGTGGCTTTGTCCAGAAGGATGTCCGGATGTCCAGAAGGTAGTTCGGCTGTCTGGTCTAATTAGTATATTATGCTTTTACTACTGGCCCGGTGCATGAAATTCATGCATGGGAGTGTGTGTGCCTCAGTCTAGCCTGCACCCTCTCCAACCTGGGACCCCTCGAAGGATGTCCTACTGCCGGTTTACAGGGAACGAGCCTAAACCGTCAGTCAGACATCCCTCTCGTAATCTGGGACTGCTGGCTCCTAACGGCTCACCTGCCTTCCCGCCTGATTGCCCGTAACCACTCTGCATGCTGGCCTGCTCACCGCCAACTGCCCCCCACCAGCCTGATCACCCCTAACTGCCCCCCGTGCCAGTGTGCTTGCCCCCAACTGCCCCCCCCCCCTGCCGGCCTGCTTGCCCCCAACTGCCCCCACTGCTGGCCTGCTCACGCCCACCTTCCCTTCCCACTGGCCTGCTTGCCCCCAGCTGCCCCCCTGCTGGCCTGCTCGCTCCAAACTGCCCCCCCCCCGCTGTCCTGATCACCCCCAACTGACCCCCACTGATGACCTGCTCACCCCCAACTGGCACCCCTGCTGGTCTGCTCACCCCCAACTGCCCCCCCTGCTGGCTTGATCACCCCCAGTGCCCCCCTCCCCCACCAGCCTGATCACCCACAACTGCAGTCCCATCCCGGCCTGATCACCCACAACTGCCCTCCCCTCTTGGCTTCTAACCACCTCTACCTTGGCCCTGCCACAATGGCTTTGTCCAGAAGAACATCTGGAAGGTCTCCTGGAAGGTCTCCCAGTCTAATTAGCATATTACCCTTTTATTAGTATAGATAGAGGCCTGGTGCATGGGTCGGGGCCGGCTGGTTTGCCCTGAAGGGTGTCCCGGATCAGGGTGGGGGTTTACTTGGGGCGTGGGGTGGCCTGGGCGAGGGGCCTGTGGTGGTTTGCAGGCTGGCCACACCCCCATGGGGTGAGGATCCCCGCTGGGGGGGCGTTGCCAGCCTGGGTGAGGGGTTGAGGGCTATTTTCAAGCTGGCCACACCCCCTTCAGGGTGGGGGTTCCCACTGGGGTGCCTGGCCAGCTTGGGTGAGGGGCTGATGGCTGTTTGCAGGCTGGCCACACACCCCCAGCGAGGACTCTTACTCCATAGGGGTGTGTCCAGCCTGGGTAAGGGGCTGAGGGCCATTTTCAGGCTGGCCATGCCCCCCCGGCGACCCAGGCTCCCAGCCCCTCTTTTTTTTTTTCTCTAGCCCCTCCTTGAGCGGCAGCCAGGGCGGGCAGGAAGCTTGGGTTCCTCCGTTGCTGGGGGCAACCCAAGCTTCCTGCTTGCTCCAGCTCCATGGCTGCTGCCATCTTTGTTCGGTTAATTTGCATACTCGCTCCTGACTGGCTGGTGGGCATAGCAGAGTGATGGTCAATTTGCATGTTTCTCTTTTATTAGTGTAGATTAGTATAAATTATAGCAGGGAAAACCTTTCTGTATGCATACATATACTATATGCAAAACGAATGACAATATATCTGTTATGTGTGTCTATACATATATGTACTTGTGTATTACACATCTGTAATATGCATATGATGGATATATATATAAACTTTGGGTATGTACAAATTTATAGGTAAACATATATTAGTTGTATATACATTTATATAGGCACATAAAGCCATATGGTTTTGTGCATATGTATACAGCACCTATGTGTATATACACAGAAGATTTGTAGGTGTATACAGAAGTGGGCAGCCCTAGCTAGTTTGGCTCAGTGGAATGAGTGTCAGCCTGTGAACTGAAGGGTCCCAGGGTTGATTCCAGTCAAGAACACATGCCTGGGTTTCAGACTTGATCCCTAGTGAGGGTGTGTGCAGGAGGCAGCTGATCAATGATTCTCTCTTATCACTGATGTTTCTATATCTCTCCCTCTTCCTTCCTCTCTGAAATCAATAAAAACATATAAAAAAGAAAGAAAGAAAGAAAGAAAGAAAGAAAGAAAGAAAGAAAGAAAGAAAGAAAGAAAGAAAGAAGAAAGAAAGAAAGAAAGAAAGAAGTGGGCAAAAGCAGGTTTAAGGTTGTTTGTATGGAAAATGATACAATAATTAATAAATAATAATATGAGTATAAATTCTTATGTTTCACATATTCAAACTATAGACCTACTTTTGCCCACCCCTATGTAATGGATACATACATATAAAATCATAGTTATTTATGTAACTGCATAGGTATATTCATGCCAAAATCGGTCTTACTAGTCCTCTTTACTAAAATGAAATTCGTTGCCCTTTCCACACACAATACTCTTTCATTTTCTGACTTTTCTGGTCGAATTTGCTCCTCACTGTGCTCCTTCCATGGTCTCCATAGTAAGCTTGTTCCTGTGACCCTCTCCACTTGTTCCAGTCTCTCCTTCAGCACTTGGATCCCTCTCTCTAGGCCTTTATCTACACAACTAGAGGCCCAGTGCATGAAATTCATGCATTGGGGGGGGGTGTCCCTCAGCCCAACCTGCACCCTCTCCAATCTGAGACCCCCTCAAGGGCAGTCAGACATCCCTCTCACAATCCAGAACTGCTGGCTCCCAACCGCTTGCCTGCCTGCCTTCCTGATTGCCCCTAACTGCTTCTGCTTGCCAGCCTGATCACCCCCTAATCACTCCCCTGCCAGCCTGATTGATGCCTAACTGTTCCCTGCCAGCCCGATTGCCCCTAACTGCCCTCCCCTGCTGACCTGGTCACCCCTAACTTCCCTCCCCTGCCCGCCTGGTCGCCCCTAACTGTCCTCCCCTGCCGGCCTGGTCGCCGCCAACTGTCCTCCCTGCAGGCCTGGTCCCCCCAACTGTCCTCCCCTGAAGGCCTGGTCCCCCCAAACTGCCCTCCCCTGCAGGCCTGGTCCCCCCCCAACTTCCCTCCTCTGCAGGCCTGGGTCCCCTCCAACTATCCTCCCCTGCATGCCTGATCACCCCCAACTGCCCTCCCTTGCAGTCCTAGTTTCTCCCAACTGCCCTCCCCCGCCGGCCATCTTGTGGCATCCATCTTGTGTCCACATGGGGGTGGCCATCTTTGACCACAAGGGGCAGCCATCTTGTGTGTTGGAGTGATGGTCAATTTGTATATTACCTCTTTATTATATAGGAGGATTCCAGCTGCTTTCCCTGACCACCAGCTACACACCAACTCCCTCCGGGATGTGTCCACACAGCCAGCATTTTTCCTCCAACCAAATCCATCTCAGCTTCCCCATGGGACTGTCCTTCCCTTTGGCTCTCCATGCCCCTTCCCCACCCCCACTTCTCCATTCACAGTTGGCCTCTCCAGTTTTCGGTCACCCCAGCCTGATGCCTAGAAGTGATTCAGGGCTCATTCTCTTCTCTTACTCTTCTTCTCAATAACAGGTGTATTGCCAGATCCTTCACACTCCACCTTCCAAATATGCCCAGACCCTCACTGCCAAGTCATTCTTCCACCCATTAGCTCCTGCAGGATTTGAGGTGAAAACCAGGGTTATTTCAATAATCCCCTAAAATGCATCCCTTTTTAAACTACTGATATTTAAAAGGCAAATATTACCACTGGTCCTATCTGCTTAACACACTATTGGCTCTGTGCTACTCACAGGTTCTTTTTTTCCTCATTAGGAGGGTGCTTCCTGCCAGCTGTCCCGCCTGCCTGAGGAGCCAACCCCTGGCATTGCACTAACCACTCGAGTGTCCTTGACACAAGGCACTGTTTCAGATTTCTGCGACTTTGCTACCTGAGGGAGTCCTGCTCCCCTTCTTCAACCTTCTTGGTAATAGAAAGAACAAAGGTTTTAAGGGCAAAGAAATCCAAGTTCATGTTTCAGCTGGACCACTTAATGATCCTGGAACTTGAATGATAATGTGTCAAAACACTACTGATACGTCCTTGCATGAGAATCATTACCAACCTAAACTGTTTAATTAATTTAAAAAGATTCTTGCTTTAGAGAACATTTTAAACTCTACTAAATATATGTTTATGGTATTAAGCCTGCATTGATTAATCTTTCAGAGACAGTAACATAGATTTACTTCTGAACTAAATAAAGAACTCGCAGTGGTTAATAGCATCAGCTATTCCAGAAAATTCAAAATAAACTATAAGGGATTGGACTTTTCTTTCATATTTTTAATAAATTTGATCAAATAGTCTATCTCAAGTTAGTATTAACAGAGCAAATATTTTTATCCTAAGTCACACACTCCGAGGTGTTGGCTCTGTGTGTGTGTTATGGTGTGCGTGCGTGCGTGCGTGTGTGTGTGTGTGTGTGTGTGTGTGTATGTGTGTGTGTATTTAGTTGAGTCTAATGGCAGATTCTCAAATATATATCTCGCTTGTGTTTTTATTAGGGAGTAAAAAAGATAGTTTTATTCTTATTGGCAGGTGCATCCACATACGTGTTTATTCTAGAATTTGCAAGCAGCAATGGCTGTCCCGTCAGCCTGGAAATTGTAACCATGTGTTTCACAGGACAGAGGAATCCTGGCACTCATGTAGTCTTCTCGTGAGATGTAGTAGGGAGAGAAATGGTGTAGATGTCACCATGGCAATAAAGGAATTGTTAGCACAGAAGATGCTGGAGAGACATGTTGGACAAGAAACATCAGCACAGCACAGTCCAAGAGATGCTTATCACAGCCTGGCACAACAAGAGCCCAGACTCAGAGGATGCTCTCTGTCCATTTCAGTTGGAAAACTTGAGCTTCACAAAGAGTAACAGTTCTCTTGAAATCTCCTTTTAAAATTCTAGATTCTTCCCAGAACCAAGAAGATAATGGGGTAGACTCAGAAGAGTCCTCCTGGGTCAAAAAACAACCTTTGATCAGATAAAGCCCAGAGTCAGTTAACATTTGGTGATAACTCAGCTCTCCCTTTGATTATAAGCCATAGAATAAAGTCAAGTGAATTTGTTGGAATTAGCTTCTCTATGATGGTGGATTACAAATTATTTGTTATTTTATTTGTATTTATCTGCATTTTTAAAATTTTCTTCAATAACTGTACCAAAATTACAACTTCTTTTAAATGTATAATCAGAGATGAACATAGCACAAGTCTCTATGTACAGTGAAAATATTATCTACACTTTTGATTATATATTGCTGGTGATTTTTAAAGGAACTCTTCAATATCTTAGATATGTATGCAGGAAAAAGGTGTAGGCCATTTTACATCTCAAAAAAGGAATATGCTATTCTTAAACTTAGTATAGTCTATTCTATCTAAAGTTGGGGCAATTCTTCCATTTTTGCTTATAAATAATTTTTCTCAACTTCCACAACATGTTCTACATAGATCATAAAATGGTATCTTTTAAAGCACAAAACCAAGTTTACTTGGCCTTAAAGTTTCAAAGACTTAGAGACACTCAATTATTTTAATTTAGTTTGGAGCAAGAAAGGGTGGTAAGAGCAAGTAGCGAGGTGAGACGACTGGGGTGTTTGGGAAAGTACACAAATTAAAATATGAAATATAATTTTCACGTGACTTTCTCTCATACCATAACATTAAAGTTTTCCTGGTTTCTTTAAATAAAATGGAGAGCCCTAGCCGATTGGGCTCAGTGGATAGAGAGTCAGCCTGTGGACTGAAGGGCGCCAGGTTGGATTTGGGTCAAGGTCACATGCCCTGGTTGCAGGCTCGGTCTCCAGTGGGAGGCATGCAGGAGGCAGCCGATCAATGATTCTCTCTCATCATTGATATTTCTATCTCTTTCTCCCTCTCCCTTCCTCTCTGAAATCAATAAAAAGATAAATAAATAAATAAATAAATAAATAAATAAATAAAATGGAGAAGGCAAGGAAGAGAGAGGGAGAGAGGGAGGGAGAGACAGAGGGAGAAAAAGAGAGAGGGAGGGAGGGAGGGACAGAGCCAAGGCTGGTGGTGCCAGCGGGGGCCCCCCTACCAGTAGCCCCACAGATTGGCCCTGATCGCTGGCCAGGCCTAGGGACCCTACCCATGCACGAATTTCGTGCACTGGGCCTCTAGTGTATTTATAACAAGCCTTTACTTCTGTATGACAAATCCCCTGTTTTCTTTCTTCCATTTTTAGAATTGTCTTGGTTATCTTGGCTGTTTATCCTTCAACATGAATTTTAGAATTTGTTTGCTCAGTTTTACTAAAATCGCATTGAGGCCTTGATTAAAATTGTATCAAACATTTATGACAATTTTCAGAACTTCTCCATCTATGAAAATAGTTCGTCTCACTCTGATTGTTCAGATCTATTTTATTTACTTCAATAACATTTTTCCATTTTCTCAATATATTAGGCCTTTTTTGTTTTATTTAATCCAAGGGATAACAGAGGTTTCGTTGCTATTCTAAATAGCAAATTCTTTTTATTGCATTTTTCTATTGGTTACTGCTGTTATGTGAGAACAGCTCTGGTTCTGTTGACTTAAACTAACCTTGTTTTATTAACTTATAGATCATTTTAGATGTTCCATGATAGAAAATTACAGTATTAGCATGTAATAACAGCTTTGCTTCTTCCTATCCAAATCATATATGTGCAATTTCTTCATCTTCTCTGAATTTTTTATTAGAACCATCTTCTCATGGTGAGGAGCAGCCATTTTATAGCTCTTCTCTTCCTGTTTCTGACTTTAATGGAGATACCTTCAAAATGTTGCCATAATTGTGAAGTCAAGTGAAGTCTTTTGGTCAGATACCTTTAATCTAGTTTAAGCTTCTACTAAAAATTGAAAGTAAATTAGTAATAGTTTACAGGATTAATATTGGACTTTATTAATTGCTTTGTGTCTGTCAAGATCTTAGGATTTGTATGCAACTTTTTCTTATGATTTCAGAAAGGAAGGGAGAGAGAGAGAGAGAGAGAGAGAGAGAGAGAGAGAGAGAGAGAGAGAACATCAATGATGACAGGGAATTACTGATCGGCTGCAGGGGATCGAGCCTGCAACCTGGATATGTGCCCTGACTGGAACTGAACTAGTGCCCTCTTGGTTCCTGGTCCATGCTCAACCGTTGAGCTACACCAGCTGGGCTCACTTGACAATAATTTTAAATGACTGGATGTCCTCTTACTGCCTCATCACCTAGCTTAGACTTTACTTCTCATTTATTCCACAATATCTGCTCTACGTTCACAATAACACCTCAGGGATGGCATGAGCTGTAGCAAAGCACCCTACTTGGTGAGTTTAATAAAGCCTACTCATAAAATGGCAATGTCCCTCTGAGTGATATCAACAAACAATTTCTGTAAATATAAAAACATAATAGAGTTTGCAACCTTGGAGGTTATATTTCACCATGAGGAAGAGGATCTAGGCAAAGCAACGACTGCAGATTCCAGGGGCAAGGAGTCCAAAGATGTTTCTGTTGGAGAGCACAGGCGATGCTCATGAATGTGACCTCAGATCTTGATTAGCTTGCGATGTTTAAAAAGCAGAATTCCCACAGTAAAGGAAATAACAGATCACGGTGGCTTTCTGAAAACGGACATCTAAGTGACTGACTCTGTTTGCCTTAATTCCAAATTCGGAAGAATGGCAGGAAGCTCTAAGGCGGACTGCGGCCCACCCTCCCACACAGGAGGGATGCTCATTTTCTGCAGATGGTGTGACTTTGGCTCCACCTGTAAATGAACAGGCTGTCATTTTGGTTTATCGGATAATCTGCTATTACATTGGTTAATATGTCTATATATATCCATTGTTGGTAAGAGATGGAGTTGGACAAAGAAGCAAAATCCAGTCTTCTTTCCCCTTTACTAGACTTCTTTGCTAGACATTTTTCTGGATGAAACAAAAAAATTTGATTATGTAATTTACTCTAAAATTATGCTTTTAGAAATTTTACAGTTTATGGATTGGACACATTAATTGATTAATCAACATACTACATAAAGCATTAACAACAGGCTATTTTATTGAAAGTGTTCTTACTTTAGAACAACTAAAAATTATGACTTCAAAATCAATGTTCCAAAATAGTAATATCCACACTTATGAAAACTACACCTTTAATAAATAATACTGCGCCTTGTATTTGAAGACATAATTTCAGGTATAAAAAATAAAAACATCCACTAATATTACATATTATTTTAAAATACTCTAAAATCAATACTGTGCAGGGTCATAAAAATGAAAAAGATTAATTTTTAATCTGGGGAAAAAGAAGATTGAATCTGTTACTGAAAATAAAGTGATATATCATTCCTTGTTTAATATAGTTATAATGTTTTCCTTGTGTTTCTATTTTTCTTTGTATGGTAGATCCCATTTTTAAGGAAGTCAGAAAAAGATAAATAATATTTTCTAGAATTATGATACGTTTAATATGTCTTTTTCAATTGTAGCTATCTTTTAGTATAAAGATACTTTATGAAGAAATAAATGACTTTGGAAAAAAGATTCTAAATCAAGAGGGATACTTTTGCCCTTGTGTGAATGTGACTAAACAAACACCAAAGAAATAATGACAGATACATTACTCATGTCTTTTCCTTAGACATAGATTGTCAAAAATCTGCTTTAGACTTTAGCTATCAAATGCCTAACTGAATTGTCTAGTAAGTATATCCTGAGTCCATATTGAAATTTAAATTAATGCTTTTTCCGGTGAAAATTCACTGATTGGATGGCGTCAAATGTCTCTCCAATCTTTGACCTCCTCTCTTACTTTAACCCCCACCCCCACTTCCATATTGGTGGAAAGCTTTGTCAAATATAACTCTTCTCTGCCTGGGCACCATTCATGTTGCTCTACTTTTATTACTAAATGGGATATGTTAGGGCTCGACTCACCTCAGGCCTCCTGGCTGTTATTGTGAAGCGTCTGTCGTGCTCCAAGCTGTGGGCATGGCAACTGTAAGCCATACTTACCCTAATAGACACCCTTCCTCTCAAGTGTAACTGTGGCCTCAACAAGTGATGGTTGTGTTCATTTTGCAGGTATCATTTTGCAATCATTATCACCTGGAGTATCTTCAGGAGCATTACACAATCTGCCTCATTCGCCTCACTGCTTGGTCATTCGCCATACACATTTCTTGAATCTAAGAGTTGTCTTCTCCTCTCATGCACCTCAACTAATTGCACTCTTGTGTGGATTGACTCCCAAGGAATAGTATACTAAATATGTCACAGTTTAACAGTTTGCTAAAATAAGGCAACAAATCCACTCAAACATACACAAACTAAGACACAAAAACGAAACAACAAATGACCGAACCATCTTTCACGTAAACAGCTCATTATGCCATAATTACCATATTTGCATATCCCCAATAATGGTAGCATAGCAGTATCACAAAGTAAACTTATTTTTGACTAATCAAATGATATTCATACCAGAGTATGATATTCAGAACAAAAAGACTGTGTTTAAGATTGTCTTCTGAATTAACAAAACCCAATACCTCTAGTACCTTATTTTAGGTTTATTTTCTAGATGTAAAATAAAGGGGGGGGGGCGTGTTCTTAAAGAGGAGAGGCTGGGTCATCCAGTAGTTAGTGACAGTTAATGACCTTGTACCACAGAGACTCAAATCCTTCTGCTGTTGGGGGGCTGCTGGGGAAGTTCCTTCATGGAATCCTTTAAGGAAACCCTGTATGGAAAGTCTTTAAGGGAAAAAAAAATAGTGTATTTGCCAATAAAATCAGTGCTGCAGTTCCCATAATGAACTTCTGCATTTTGTTTAAAATTATTTCTATTGGATGCTCCTCTTTTATTTGCAATTAGGGAATAACATGCTTTTAGGAACAGTTTATTGAACCAAAGAACATTGTATACGCAATCAGAAGAAGCCTGCTACTGCTGTATCTTCAAAGGAAGCCTACCTAAAAAAGGAGGAATCTTATGTTTGGCAATTATAAATATATGTTTTTATGAGTTAATGTATTCTTTCATTATTGCCAGTTTTAATTCTTTAGGTGTAAGATACTAATTTTGTCCAGGTACAAGATTGTCATTAAAAAAATTTATTACAATAGAAACAAAAAATAGCGATGTACTGATATTTCAAACGAAGGTATTATACTATAACATTTATATTTTATGTAATTATCCCAATGTACGTAAGTTATTTAATTTCGGTAAGGTCACGGGACTAGCAGGGAGTAGAGTAAGCTCAGAGTCTGGTCCAAGAGGGTTAGGGCAGTTCTGCGGAGCAGAGCCGGTCCTCCTTTCATCATGAACGGGCCTTTGAGGTACAATGTGAGGCGCTGTAAATAAGTTTTCATTTCTCTCACCTTCCTTCTGAACCCATCTATCAAGCACGAAAATTTCATTCTGTCCTTTATTAGAATCTTCCTTAAAGGAGAAATGTGCAGCCACGGCCAATTTTAGGAGTCATTAGCATGAAGATACACCTAAATTCATAAAAAGGGGTCAAATCTCTAAGAATAAGGGGCAGAAAAATAGTAAGATGCAATAAGAAGCACAGACAAGAATTAAAGAATTTAGAGGTAAGAGGAACAGGAAAAAAAGCATAAGAAATAGAGCAACCACCGAGTTGAGGAAAACCAGGAAAGCACTGTGCCAGTTAAAGAGGGCAGTGTTTCAAGGAGGGAGTGGTTGACTTTGGCAAAGATCTCTGAAAGTTCAAGTAATATAAATCAGAAAGCGGTGTTTTGAAGTAGGTCCTCAGGTGTCATTGTGGTCTTGATAGGAACAGTTTCAGTAAAATTATGGGGTGAAAACCACTCTGTAGTTGGTTGAGGTGTGGGAGGTGAAGACATGTACACAGCTAATGTATACAATTCCTCTAGACGCTTAACTTTGAAAGGGTACAGAGAAATGGGATTATTAGGTGAGGGAAAAGGATGCATTTTTATTGATGATGGGAGATTCTAGACTATGTTCATCTGCTGAGGGAAATGTCTTTGTCGAAGGGAAGAGAGGTCATAATCATGGGAGCAAGAGTCCTAAGAGCTGTGACAAGAAGGGGCGAGACCCAGCTGAGTAAGGAGTTTGCTTTTGTTGCTGTGGGAGGGGCATCTTCCTCGATGCAGTAAGAGGGGGAAAGTAGATTTCAGTGTAGGAGGGGTTTTAGATTTGGAGGCATTTCCTATCAAATGGCTTCTATTTGCTTAATAAAATATGAAATGAGGCCCTCACCTGATAATAGGAATAGATTGGGGGTGAGGAATGTTTGTGGAGAGGATAGGATATAGTAGTACTTTTAGGGAGTGGGAACGTAAGCCTACCAGAGAAACCCAGTGTGAGGGATGGGCATTACTGAGTGCCAGTTGGATCTTTGAGTTCTAAAAGGGAATCAACCAGCCAGCGTCATCGGGGTGACTTTCCAGCACCAGCCAGCTGCTCCCATGAAGGCCAGGGAGGGCTGTGGGCAGGTATTTTTCACAGGTGACGTTTTGCAAGACAGGTAAGAATATTAGAAACAACTCACTTCTTTTTTTTTTTTTTTAATTCAGCTCAATGATTAAATTTTGGTTGGGCTTCATGGAATGGCTTGAAAGGGCTGATTGCTGTAAATGCTGGGGCCTTACATGGCTTGGTTCTCACACCATGGAGCTTGCGCGTCCAGTGGACGTTCGGGTATATTAGAGAGGAAATAAAGTGGCTCCTCCAGGCTATGGGGCCAGACACAATATCTTTGCATCCCAGCTTTGCCACTCAGTGTGACCGGGGCGAGCCGTGAAACTTGGCTGCAGTTTCTTTATCTGCAAATGGTGGTCGATGACCATACACTGACGGCTGTGGCATGCAATGCAATGTCCTCCAAGAGTCTTGGACATTCTGTGTTCTCAATGATGTAAACATTTAAAATTATGTGACTGGAAATAATGCTATTAATCCAGATTTCCCATTTAGAGCTAACACCTCAGCTTCTGCTTATGTTAAACAGAGAGATTGATTGGATCTCTTGTTAATGCTTCTTTAATCTTTACTATCCAAATTCTATAGCACTTAGCACAAAGAATACATAAACATTAGGAAGATACAATACCTGCCTACAGAACCCTAAAATGTAAAGAGTATGATAAGGCTCAATCTCATAAAAATTAATTACAAGATATTATGCACAACAGAATATGCATAGTATTAATTAGGGTACTATTAATAGTATAAGAATCTTAATCTAGCCACATAAATGCAAGAACAAGTAGTGTAAAGTTCTATGTGAACATATACAAAGAGTAAGAGTTTGTAACTAAGTTAACAAATAGATTTACTTCTGGAAGCAGGAATTTAAAAAAAGAAATATCAACTGTTTTAAGAAGAATGAAAACAATGAGCAAAGGAAACCCTTACCTTCTCCAGTGGCAGGAATAAGAAAAATGCGCATAAATATGGCGGCATCTCAACTTCTTTCACATTTATTTATGAGGAAATTCTTGAAGAGTGAGGCCGAGGAGAACGGCAGCTGATATTTTCCAGAGTCCGGCTTGAGAACGTGAAGATAGTAAATTTCTGTTAAACCATAAAAAGAATGTGTCACTAGATACCAAGATGGACTTGGTAAAATGGAATGCCATCAGGGGGAAATGGAACCTGAAACTGAAAAATGATTCGATCACCAAGATATGGCAGCTAAGGCTGTTTATTATTTAACATGGACAAGCAGTTCGGGAAGAGAGAAAGTCAGTTGTACTGAAGTTTGAAACATGTGTTGGCTCTTTTCATTCATTGAGTTGAATGTCTTAATAAACTAATAAACAAGTACTTGTAGAGGCTGCATAGTGGCTAAATGAGCAAGCTCTGGAGACTCTAAGCCCTTGGGCAAAATTCTGGACCTCTGGGTGGGGAGGGGGGGAGGGGGGGGCTCAGTTTCCATATCTGTGAAGTAAGCAGAAAAGAGTATGTATTTCCTGGGTTATGAGAAGATTAGAGCTGAGACATAGGAGCCACTTAGATTACCTGGTGCTCAAGAGCCTGGTCTATCTTTCCCTTTGAATTATTAGACATGTAGTCATGACGTTGTTTGTAAGTAGATGGAATTTTAGGGGCCTTTTGAGAGTTTTCATATTGATTTCCAAACACTCCTTTGCCTGAGGCTCTTAGGGATGAGTGGAATGAGCTCCAGAGAAACTGAGTAGATACTTACGATCCTGGAGCTGTTGAGTGGGAGCCAGGGCCCCTGGGAGGCAGTTAGTGGCCAACAGTGAATAGAAGCAGAGAAAGAGGAAGAGGAGGATGAGCAGGGAATCGTAGGGCAGAAATCTAGTAACATTAATGCACGAAAGAGGGACTTAGCTAATCAGATCAAGGACTAACAATCAGCGTTATGCCCTGGAAAAAGTGGTGCTACATCTGAAAAAGGTAATGGCACGCTCCTTGAAGGAAAAATGAGAAGTATACAATACCCCGGAATTCATGTCTGTCTTCAACTTTTCATTTTATTTTCAAAGTACATTTCCATCAAATTCGTTATGTGGGTGTGGAAGTCGATTTAAAAATATAACTGGTCTCTCAAAAAGGTGCACTTAGCGCACAATCTCAGCAATCGTTCAGGCCAGATTCCTCCTGCAAACACAGATGAGCAGGATGATAAAGTGAGGACAATAAGAAACAAAACACCACACAGAATTTAGACCTGCTATTGTTTTAACTTAGACCACATCCCTGGTTTCTCCCAGTCCAAGGTATGTGGAAAACATGTATTTTTCACTGTGTACACCCTCAGTTTTACTAATCTACTCAGTTCTGTTGGAGTCCAATCAGACGGGCTCTTATTTTTCTTGGGAATGATCATAGTCCCTGGGACATATCGGAGTTATTGCAGTCATTAATCAAATGTTTCCCTGGACCTAATGAATAACCAGCCAGGCCAGGAAAGTCTGTATAGAATCATCTTGGTGTCGGCATAACTTAGCCAAAGCTCACATGAAGAGTTGATCCTCCTAAATAGCCCCTGGAATAACATATTGATTCTTTTTGAAAGTAACTTGGAAAAGAAGAGGAAATTGTGCATGATTATTCAGTCTCTAGCAAAAACCACATAAAAGAGCCTTCCATAGGTCAAAACAAATTTTAATTTACACAATTTGATAAATAGCCTTGTAATAGTTTTGAGTGATACAATTGACTTGCAGACCTAAGAAGCCAATCTTTTTGAAGAGCAGCACAAATTATGGCAGACATTTTCATCCTCTCTCTACTTGGATATTGATTCATTTCTCTGTAACAGAAAAAAAAAAAGAAAATTGTAATTATAGCGGTGCTGTTCACTCTATTATAAGTAGAGGACTACCCACATTTCTATTATTAACCCCTATTGTCACTGGTTTATGATCTCAGCAGTAGACTTGGCATGGCTGATACCTCCTTGGGAGTACATTTTTTTTTCACCATGTTTCATAAGCCATTGGTCTATTTATGAATTATACAACTGCCAGAAATCATGTGCACTCAAACAGGCTTTTGATTTCCAATCACGCTGAAGAAAGGTTTATGTTTTTAAAATGAAAACGCTGGCTTCAAAATATTCAAAATTCCTTTTGGCGTATTTGATGTGTCTTTTTATTATTTCCTTAATTCCCCAATCTGTCTTTGGAAGGCAGGATTTTCATACAAATTAATGCAGCCTGGTCTCGGGCCAGTGGCTCGCTTCCCCCGTGCTAACAATTGGCGCAGATTGCTGGGGTGGAGGGCAGTCGGCTGCGATGATTGGTACCAATTGCCAGGCGCCGGCAATGAGCCTGTGAGCTCGGGGACAGGTCGCTTAGCCCTTCAGGGGCGGCGGGGACTTAGAGGACGTCACATGCATTGTGACACTTCTGACGCACGCACACACCCACCACCGCAGAATTGTTCCTCACATACAAAGTGTTATCATTTAAAACAAGGATGGACTCCATCACCCATCTATAAAGATATTGATATGATGTATAGTTAGATGCACTACGATATATATTATATACATTTCATGAGATATGTATATAATGTGTAGTTAGAGAAAGTTAAAATAAATACTATTCACCCACCACCAGTTTAAGGTGGAATGTAACCAGCACCTTCATATTCCCTGGAATTTAAATTCTCTCCATTATCGAATCTCCCTCATTTCTCCAAAGCAGTGGTCGGCAAACGCATTAGTCAACAGAGCCAAATATCAACAATACAACGATTTAAATTTCTTTTGAGAGCCAAATTTTTTAAACGTAAACTTCTTCTAATGCCACTTCTTCAAAATAGACTCGCCCAGGCCATGGTATTTTGTGGAAGAGCCACACTCAAGGGGCCAAAGAGCTGCATGTGGCTCACGAGCCGCAGTTTGCCGACCATGGCTCCAAAGGTAACCAATAGCCTAATTTTTAAAAATGATCTCCAGACTTTTCTTTATATGTTCATCTGTAAATAGCATTGGCTCGGCGTTCTTGGCTTGGATATTTAAATAACTGACGTGATGCTGAGGTAACTCTGTAATCATTTGCTCGGTGTCACTCAGTTAAGTGTCTGGGGTTCATCGAGTTTATTACAGTAGCTGGAGCTCATCTCCAGTGCTGTCTAGCTTCCCCCTTTAAGGAAAACCACAACTTACTACCCACTCTGCTGTGGGGCCTGGACTTAGTGCCAGTCTTTCTAACACGTTCCCTTCACCAGTATATTCCTGGAGCCTAATGAGGAGCTAAAGATTATCTAAAAGAAGTGTATGAATATGAAATTATACCATGCCAGCCTTAGACATTTGAGCATAATTTTTATCTGCGTTACCTTAGCCAAATGAGTTTTTGGGTTACAAAGCCTAACAGACTTGCAATACAAACTGAGGCATTACAAATAGTCATATTACAAAGGTGTTTTTAATTGAATGTATTGGGGTGACATCTTATACAATAAAGAGGTAATATGCAAATTGACCATCACGCCCTTGCATCACAAGATGGCCGCCCCATGTCATCACAAGATGACTGCTCCCATGTCATCACAAGATGGCTGCCCCCACATCATCACAAGATGGCTGCCCTTATGTTGTCACAAGATGGCTTCCCCCCACATTGTCACAAGATGGCTGGCAGGGGAGGGCAGTTGGGAGGGACCAGGCCTGCAGGGGAGGCCAGTTGGGGGGGACCAGGCCTGCAGGGGAGGGCAATTGGGGGTGATTGGGCTGGCAGGGGAGCAGTTAGGTGTCAATCAGGCCGGCAGGGGAGTGGTTAGGTGTCAATCAGGCCGGCAGGGGAGTGGTTAGGGGGCTATCAGGCTGGCAGGCAGAATGGTTAGGGGCAATCAGGCAGCCAGGCAGGTGAGTAGTTAGGAGCCAGCAGTTCCGGATTGTGAGAGGGATGTCCGACTGCCAGTTTAGGCCCAATCCAAGGGGTCCCAGATTGGAGAGGGTGCAGGCTAGGCTGAGGGACACCCCCCAGTACACAGATTTCGTGCACGGGGCCTCTAGTCAGTTCATAAAATTACGTAGGTTTCAGGTGTACAATTCTATGCTGCATCACCTATGTATCGTATTGTGTGCTCACCACCCCAAATTATAAAAGCTTCGTTTCAGAAAACTCAGTGCTACTGTCTGCAGCACCTGCTACTGTGCACAGATTCTCTCTCACCTGCGTGCCCGGGAGCCTGCGGCGGCTCTGCCCAGCTGTCCCCTGGGGAAGCGCTGTGTGCCTGCAGATCGGACCTCGGGACAATATTCCAGTGGAAACGCTTGTTTGCAGCCAGTTTCCATTAAAGGGTTGGTTTGGGTTTCTAACTGCTGCTCCTGCTGGCTCCGCCCTTTAAGCCCTCACTAGAGTCGTCCCTGCAGCCTAACCCACCCTGGGAGCTCAGCCTGTGTGCTCAGGCCATCTCTCCACCTGGTTCGGCCCAGCCATGTGGCTCAGTGTTTCAGCGCCAACCCATGAGCCAGGAGGTCACTGGATCCATTCCTCGTCAGGGCACAGGCCCGGGTGGTGGGCTCGATCCCCAGTAGGGGACGTGCAGGAGGCAGCCGATCCATGATTGTCTCTCATCATTGACGTTTCTAACTCTCTCCCTTTTCCTTCCTCTCTCTCTAAAAATAATCAATAAAAACATATTTAAAAATAAATAAATAAACCTGGTTCAGTCCCCACCTTCCGTGGCACTGCAGGCTGGGCTTTTCTGCCACACAAATACCTTCAGCATCTGTCACAGGGATTGCCTTATATATGATGCCATCCTCTGAATGTGTCGACCTTCTGAGCACTCGCGTGGATATTTATTATCTTATTTGTGAAGTGCTTTCCCTGAGTTATGCTTTTATTCATCAATAACCGGAGAGCTACTGACGGCTTGGCACCACAGCTTTTACCGCTCCTGGTGTGACTGCATGGCTTTCCTGGGTGCTTCTGGCTTCTCAGGATTCCTGAACATTTTCCTCCTCCTTGGCCTGCCCCGTCCCCCTGCTCAGTACCTCTGTATTTCACTACTTCCTCCACGCTGAGATTAGGGATCTTAGAATGTCACCGGCTCATTCATTTATTCACTCCTTCATTGAACAAACATGTCTTGCATACTTAGTATGGACCAAGCATCTGCCAGACACAGACTGAGTAGACAGAGCAGAGGAAGCCTGGTGCTTTCTCTCAAGGGATTCCCTGTGGGCAGAAAAGACGGACCAAAAGCGTATTTCAATATGCAAATAGAGTAGCAGAGAGAAGCAAGTGGGCATTATGAGAGATTATAAAATTGACACGCATTTAATAGGGCAGGAGCGAGGCGGGGATCCCCGGAGCCTTCCTGGTGAGAGTGCTCCAGAAGAAAGAGGGAGCAGGCAGGTGAAGGAAGAGGCCTGCCTCCTGGGCGGCGGGCTCAGCAAGAAGCGCAAACACGAGAACACATTAGCCACGATTATTAATTCCGCGAGGAAAAGGCGCAGAACAAAACACCCCTGGCAGTCTGCTGTAGGAGCTGCAAATCACCCCGGCAGGTTACACTTGAGACAGAGGCAGGAGACGAGACTCCGTGGCTGGAGACAGAGGCAGGGCGAGACCACGAGGGCCAGGATGCTGCGGGAGGGAGCGAAGGCTTTGTCTTCAGGATGATGAGAAGCTCTGAGGAATTTACGGAGGAAACTGAAGAGGTCTGACGATTGTCTTTGAGAGGCTATCAGGCACCAACATGGGTGCGTATGATGAAACTGCTGTCGCCCTGCTCTGCGAGGTGCCGAGGTACTCTGCACTGAGGGCAAAGAGGGTGGATGGAGTCCTCTTCCTTCCCATCCCTTTCCCTGTTTATCTTTTTCCTGGCTCCTCTCTCCGCTGAGCATATACATCTGGTATGTTATCCTCTCCTTCCAGAATGCAAGCTCCGTGAGAACAGAGACTGTTTGGATCACGGCTCCCCACCCATCACCTGGAACAGCGCCTGCCCTAAGCAGCACTGGATACCTACGTGAGTCTGATGAATGAGCCATGTGACAGGCGATGCACTGTGGGTGTGACAGGGATGGTTTTCAGGTGGCTAACTGACCAGGCTCCTTTGTGAACAGTGATGCCTCCCCCTGAGAGGCCAGAAGAGATAAGACACCTTTACGAAGGAAGATGGTAAATCAAGTCACACAATCAATGTTTTGTGA
This sequence comes from Cnephaeus nilssonii, assembly GCF_951640355.1. Classification (NCBI taxonomy): domain Eukaryota; kingdom Metazoa; phylum Chordata; class Mammalia; order Chiroptera; family Vespertilionidae; genus Cnephaeus; species Cnephaeus nilssonii. The sequence goes on along the minus strand of NC_137073.1, from coordinate 112,179,518 downwards.
GATGTGTTTGATGAATGATTTCTAATCTCATAAGGTAACTGAACTGAGATATTACTACCATAAGATAATATTTGATTGAGAACTAAATGCCACAGAAGCTAGTGATCACTTTCCTGTTTTTCATTTTAAACACCCAGGAAACACTACAAAGAAATAATTATTTTGAGACCCATCTAATCATTCCTAATGACAGTCAAGCTCCTCCTCCACAAATAAATCATTTATCTTTTTGATTCCTCATTTACCAATTCTTCGGTGTGCTTGTTCTGAACATGGCTCTCATGTACCATGAAAGGAAAGCTTTCTGACTCCCCTCCATTGGAGAGCTACATGACCCTGTATGCCAAGGTCAACTGCCAAGGTCAACCTGCTTCAGGCATCCTTCTGACCTCCAAGATTCTAAGAATGTCTTTTTGATGGACAGTAACCTGTTGACCCCATGTAGAAAAAAAATTACCTGAATGAAATTTTTAATAAAATATACAACAAATGAACATTAGAACACATTTCAATGATCATTTTAAATCTTTCTCTGCAATATGCCATCTCCCCTTGTGACCCAACTTGATTACTGTGGTGCGTGATGAGTGCTTTCATTCAATTTCACATGATTCTCACAAGACAAGACCAAAAGGTTTCACAAGTTTATCTATTTCAGGACTTGAGTAAAGTTTATGTATTTAAAAGCAGTACCGGGGAAGAGAGTTGTGTTAGTTTGTTACTAACAGGTATACCAATCTTGACCTAAAAATAGTCAGTTTGATTCAATAGAACCTCAAGATGTTACACACCCTAGAGTCTTTATAATTTCCATAATAAAAAAATTTGGGCTGTGTAGTCAGCGTAAACCACAGACAGGGAGGAAAATGTTATAGCAGCTTTGGCTTCTGTTCGTCCCCCCTTTTGACAGCTTTGCCTCAGCTGGGATTCCTGAATATGCTTATGAGCTTCGCACCTTTTATTTAGCATTTTAGACTGCACCTTAGACTTGCATACATATTTGCAAAGTGTCAAGGTCCTGAAAAATAAACATTTATGCTGCATATAGAAATTTACTTAGAAGGGCATTGCCTCTACTCCGGAGTAACATAGACTTGAGAAAAAAAAAATAATCTCAGGCCACATTCCCTTAAAGCGCTAGTATACGTTATTCATTAAGAGCAATTTTATCTAAGTTCATCTGTCAGAGCTCTAGCCATTTCAATCAAGGCTCTGAAATGAACTTCCACTGATCTGACACTCTTGCTTTCTTATTCAAAGAGAGCATTACTGCTGACTACAGAATTTGAACCAGGGAGATTATTCGGTGGATGAGGAAGGAGAGAGTGAGAGTCTAGCCTATGAAGAAATGGCGTGGGCGGATTTGGGGTATCTCCCCATCAACCAGTCAAAGGATGACAAAGCAAATCATTCAGCAGTGGGCCTCACTGTTCGAGAAGGAAGCAAGCAGTGAGAAGCAGCTAAGTATAGTGTTTCTCCATCTGATGATCTCAGGGGTGTCTGCTACAAGAGTTTGAGCACACATTTTTTATTATTAATCCACTGGCCATCTCCCTTGAAGGGGGTTGCTGCCTGGGAGGTCGGTGTGGTTGTCCAACCCTCCCAGTAATTGATTTGGAAGGACTTATGGCACTCGGAACTCTCTCACTTGTGTTAGAGTTATGCATGGATGATTTTTCTCAAATATTTTTACCTAAGGAATGGTTACTGATCATAAGCTCTTACAGACAAGATCTATTCCTGATTTATCTTTGTTTTCCTTTCAGTCCTTAGCACAATAATTTTAAGTAATATGTGGTTGAAGCTAATTGACTAAAATTGGTGAATGCAAGGACAATAGGCAATATGAAAGATGAAATGTTAATAAAGATATATTTGTTCAAGAGAGAAGGATGAAGAAGGACCTTCTTTTCTCTTTGGGGACATTTACCTCTTCTTCCTACCCACTGCCTACAAATTGGTCAGGTGGGCATACACAGCTACTTCTGGGGCCAGGAAAGGCCATTTTTAATCTTCCCCTTCAGGTGCCTCCCAGAAGGTAAGAGGAGATACATTGCTGGGAATAATTAACGAGTCTCTACTATGCCAGCTAACAACCGTGGTCAAGTAACTTTATCTCTGTAGCCATCACACGTAGCAAAGTGCCTGGACATAGCAGAGGTGCCAAGAAAGGTTTTGGATGAATAACTGAATGCAACTATGACTTCCTCTGTGCCCCAATGCCCTTTTCTCTAGAGCCTTACATTCCTCCTAGGGCACTTACGAAAAAGGACTTATTAAAATATCGAACATTGTACACAAGGAGAACATTAGAAATGTTATGGCTAAAAGAAAACTTTATCTATGAGGAAGAACAACCCTGTGATTGAGCAGTTCAGAAATCTGAGGCTGGGTCGAAACCAGTTTGGCTCAGTGGATAGAGCGTCAGCCTGCGGACTCAAGGGTCCCAGGTTCAATTCCGGTCAAGGGCATGTACCTTGGTTGCGGGCACATCCCCAGTAGGGGGTGTGCAGGAGGCAGCTGATCGATGTTTCTCTCTCATCGATGTTTCTAACTCTCTATCTCTCTCTCTTCCTCTCTGTAAAAAATCAATAAAATATATTTTATATATATATAAAAAAAAGAAATCTGAGGCTGGGAGAAGAATTAGAAACCAAGGTCAAAAGATCCATACATGGTGGACAGAAGTAGTAACAGACAGGGATGCGTGACTCCACACTCTATTCTGTGCTCATTTCCGAGGCTGCCTTACCAGTTACCACAGGCGTGGCGGCTTAAAACAAGGGAACTGCATTCTTGCTGAGCTCTGAAGGACAGATGTCAGCAGAGCTTTGCTCCCTCCCAGGACTCCAGGGGAGAGAACATTCTCACCTCTCCCACCGTGAGCTAGCTCCAGGCCTGCTTTGGCTTGTGGCTACGTGGCTGCAGTTTCTGCTCTGCTTCACACAGGCTTCCTCTGGCCGGTGTACGTCCTCAGGGTGTCTCTTATGAGGATGCCAGTCACTGGATTTAGGGTCCACCTAAATCTAGACGGGATTACAACTGAAGAGCCTTTTACCAAGGAAGGTCACATTCCCAGGGCCCAGGGGTGAGGACACAGATGCGTATTTTGGGAGAAAGGCCACCGATCTACTTACTATACTCTCCAGGTATTTTTTTTCCCACCACATTGTACTGTTCCCTAGTTTTTGCTACTAATTACTATTAGTGTCTTTTCAACATTATCTTCATTTAATCTGTAAGGTAATCTTTCACATTTTTCTGAGAGGAAAGTGAAATATATCTGTAACTTAATAGATCTTTCCATATGCGTGACAAAAATAAGTACTAAAAAAGTTGACCCTAAGTGTAGTGGTATTAATTTAAAAGCCGATGAAAGATCCTCTGTCCCCGACTTATTCCCTTCATTAGCTAACAAGATGCCTCGTGGTCCCATGCAATTCATCTTCTTCATTAAGGCTTTGAAGGCTCTGCTGGGACAGGTAGCATATTACACCATTATCAATCATTAACAGCTCACTGTAAATAAGGTTGGAGAACAGTTTCCCAAGGTCTGATGGGAAGGGAACTCCTAGAGAGTATTAGGCACTGAGATGAGGGAGATGAGAACAAAAAGGCTACCAAAGGAGAAGACAGTCATAAAAGAGGGGTGGTGGAAACCGATCTTTCCAAATTCCTAACTCTGCTTAGCGTGGGCTCCTTCTACTGCTGCAGCTAAGTTTTATGGATCACACCCCTGAGGACATTAATGGGACATGCCGATAGTCATCTCTAGCCTTAATTTTTCTACAGAAATGAGATATTTTGTCCTCTTCTCTCTACTTTATGTTGTGCTTGGGCTCTTTGCATTGGGGATAATATGAAGAGTAAGATATTTGGAAACAGTGACCATGTTAAATGGTTTCTCTATATCTCAAGTGGCAGGGGTTAGGACAATGTTAGGGACCCCACAGAGGCTTAAAGAAATACTTGGCTGACACATTGATTGACTGATGAGCTTATTTCAATCCTTTAAATCTGATAGAGCAACTTGCTCGAGGTCAAGAGACTACAAAGAGTCCTGGTTTTTCACTAGCTAGTTTGGGTGACTTAGAGCTAATTACTAAACCTAAAAATACACTCTTTTAAAAGTGAGAATGCAATGACTTCTGAACTTGGGATTTACAAATTACTACGTCAAATGCTGGCTTTAAAGATCAAGACAGATAGCTTACATTAAAAAAAAAAGAATAGTGATATAAATGTTTGGCTATACTATCATGAATGTAGCACATGAAGTTATTGGTATAAACACTTTTGTGAGGTATGGCAGTTATCCTTTTAACAAACTATTTGTAAATCTCTTGCTTTAATACACAAACTCAGTGTGTCAAGAGATTCAGAGTAATCTTGCTAAAGAGAAAAAAAAGTCACCCATATTATCAAACTTTGAGTAAGGAAGATGACATACTTTCTTCTCCAACTCTAATCATAGTAGCTGGCTTAACAATCATTTAAACATTTCCCCCCTTTTTAAAAATATTTTTTTATTGATTTCAGAGAGGAAGGGAGAGAGAGAGAGAAAATCAGTGATGAGAGAGAATCACTGATTGGCTGCCTCCTGCATGCCCCCTACTGGGGATCGAGCCCACAATCCTGGCATGTGCCCTTGACCGGAATCGAACCTGGGACCCTTCAGTTTGCAGGCTGACGCTCTATCCACTGAGCCAAACCAGCTAGGGTTCCTCCCCCTCTTTTTTTTAGATGTACAGGCATCGCAAACATGAGACAAGCTAGGTATAATGTAGATTTATGGGTATATTGATTCCAACAAATATTCCCTTCTTGTCCAAACAACCCATGGAGTTTTCCGTTAATGACAGCTGACCGGCATAGCAGTGGTCCTTGTGGTTACGGAAGTTGTCATACATCAGGTAATATTTAACAGCTCCCTTCTTTACTAAGAGCAGAACAAGGAAACAATAGCTTAAGTGAATGTGCCTGCCAAAGCTCTTAGTAGAAAGTAACAGAAACTACCTTTGGCTGATTGAACCACGTGGGAAATGTCTTGAAGCTTTGCTGGGGACTTTTCAAACAGTGGGAAGAAAGCCTGGAGAACTGGAAGTTGGAAGGGACTTTGAAGCTAGGGACAACCAGTGCGAGAGCCAGACCACATCACAAAACTGAGGCTACAACAGTGAGGAGACCACAGCCACTGCTGCTGGGCAAAGAACTTGTGGGGTGCCCTGCCAGCATCACTGGCTGCAGACCCTCATCACCACCCCTGAACATGCTGCCCCTGGAAATCAATGTCACTGCTGCCTCCGCTACCCTTTCCCAACGCCCAGAGTGGATTTTCTATTATTCCTGCTTCTTTACGTGACTAATTCTTGACTCAAAATCTGGGGCGAGGACATCTGATTGGCTGGGTGCTTGTCACATGCCAAAGCCCTAGCTGCAAGGGAGGCTGGGAAAAGGAGATTTGACACTTACAACTTACGGGAGTGGGAGGCGAGCAAGTAGCTTTGACACAAAATAGACAAGATAAGAGCCATTTGAGAAGCACAAAGGATAAGCGGCCTCCAGAGGAGAAGGTCATGTCAAAATGAGGACTGGGGTAGACTTATTTGAAGACTTATTATTTGAGCTGGATGGGATGATTTCAACAGATGGGGGTGAGGGGAGAGGGCATCCCAGCATTGTGGAGAGTGGAGCACAGGCCGGGATCCTGAAGGAGAGGACATGCATTTGACTTTATGCTTCTATCCTATGCAACTATCTTCTGTTATTTATCTCTGTCACTTTTGAGAAATATGGGAAATGCATCCTTAGAAAATGAATCCTGAGATGTCCAGGGTCTTCTGGTGTCAATCTATTTCAAACATTATTTATCCAGTTTCCTAGACACTGCTTATTCTGACAATGCAGGAGGGAGTCACTTTAGTTAATGTGTCTAGATGCCTCCTCTAGGGCCCATTCATTCAAAGATGAAGTATAGGCACCTTTCACATATAGACATCCTACTGTAAATCACTTTGCATGATCATACATTTAGCTGTGTAACACATCACCTGGGGTTGTTATTAACTCTTTCCCGTTTAAATACTCTGGCCCCGATTAGACTGAAAATTCATTAGGGCAAGGCTACAGGCTATGCAGATTTTAAAATTTGCCAATTTCACATTGCCCTCCCCATTCCTGTCAATCCAATTCCTGAGAAATGGCACAGTCATGAATCTCTCCCTATGGTATGGCATTGAGATTAACTATCAATGTTGGTTTGCCTTATGTTCCTGTAGGACCAGGAAAGAGGCTATAAGAATGTAGGAAAATTATTTAGTGTCACCAGTTCTGTCACCTGTAATATGGGTAAAATAATACTATCTACCACAGAGAACCCTGAATATAGCAAATGCTTAATAAATGTGACGATGGTGATGATGAATGTCAGAGTATGCAGAAGAATGGCTGTGCCGACCATCAGGACTTTTCTCATCCGTGCCTGTGATTGCGGGGTAGCCTTAAAGAAAAGGGTTTTCCATGAACAGAAGCAGTACACGGGCCCAGGCTTGTGAGCCACGTTCTTCTGAAGGGCTTCTTTACTAGCTGGGGCGCAGACTTCAGCAGACACGAGGGACCCGTGTTGGTCTTCAGCCACTGCTGAGGGTTGCAGGCATGGGCTATGTGAGGGAAGGCCAGGGAAGTAGCATCTGTAGAAAAAGACTACAGTGCAGTGTTTCTCCAGGTATTAGCAGCGTCATGACACGAGTCCACAGCACTGAAACCGGGTGAGGCCACTGGAGTGGAGGGACACCCATGTGGTAGCACCCGGAAGGAGGAGCAGCAGAAGGGGCCTGATGAAGAGCACTTGGGTCCTGGCAGGAACCCCTGGTTCCCACTGCACAGGGAATGCTCTGCCCCTCCCAGACCTGGCCCCATATTGGGGAAGGGGCAGTGGGCGTGGGTGTCCACACCACCTCTGTGATCCCCCCAGGTGGACGGCAGGCCCACCTTCTGTTCGCCCTCGCCTGGAAGCTCCGTGCTTGCAGAAGTGTGACAAATCTCTCTCCCACCAGGGCCGCGATGACATTGTGTGCCCGTGGCAAAGATGTGTTGAATACATGTGTTAAACAAAAGGCAGTGTTTGTTCATGGGGCTATGAAATGCTCGTGGTGTAGGCTGACATGAAGAAGCTTGTAAGCATCCGGTAGCTCCCTGGCTTGCCTGCAGGTAAACAGCAGCAGGTAAGCGGGTTGGCCGCCTGCCCTTCTCTCCCCTCTGCTCTTCATCTCCGAGTTGGAGGGCGTTGCTCTCTGTTGCTCTCCCTGTTGACATGTTAGCTCTTCATAGTGCTGGGTCAGCAGATACTGGGGGCCAGGGTAGCAGGGTGGATTGACACGATGAAAGGGAGATTTGAACCCTCAGGTCTTCAAGCGGTTATTCTCTCTCAGTCGAAGGCGGGCGTTGAGATGGCCCCTGGAGATGAGGAAGACGAGTGAGGCCGTGGACTCTTTGTGTGTTTCTTTAGGGCTTGAATCGTGTGCACTTTGGCATCAGGTTAGGCATTTTCAACTGCAACGCATACACTGAGCAAAGTAGTTTGAACAAGAGCATGGATTTTCTCGTGTGAATATTAAACCCAGAGGTTGGGCCAATGGCTGAGCCAGCAGCTTAAGGACGTCCCTCAGAGCAGGTCACTTTTACCCCTGCTTGCTGCTGCCGTCCTTGGTTGTGGTTTTATCCTGAGGCAAAAGGAATCAAATATGAACAGAAGCCCTCAGGAGCGTCATACCCCGTGGAATGTCCCGAGGGAGGAGAGAAACATCTGGGCTCCCTTTGAAATGAGGAAACTTCCCACACCCTCCTCTGTGGAGTCTCCCTCAACCAGGACGTTCTTGCACTTGAGTTTCTGGAAATGTTTTTCATTGAGAAATTCTAACCCTTCAAAAACATTACGCCAGACATCAACCAAGTGTTTTTTCCCTGC